>NC_084530.1:27704684-28004684 GCF_024500275.1 Phycodurus eques
TATCGTCACTGGCAAAAAAAACGGATCAGCAAGGAAAACTTCAACAATACATTTGATTCACCCAAACCCTCTGCAGTGACATTCTCCTAAACGCTGGAGATTCTTGCCTCAACATTCTCCGGAAACATGAAGCGATAACCCAAATCAAATTTAAATGTGTGAATCATTGTCTGGCTTGAACAATCTGAGTTTACCCGTAAAGTTGACCTGACGCTTGAGTCATCAGGCACTTAACAGGCTTGTCGCACAGATTCGTTTTTCCACAATAGTCATTTGGAAGGTAATATAATTTCTCATTATCTCACTATCTTGTTGGTTATAAATGACATAATTGGGAAAGAGGGAGAAATGAGCAGGGCTTTCTAATGTTCAGTGTTTGGGCTTTTACTCATGGAAGTAATTATATAGTCCTTGCAGGTGGCACATTGTTTTGGTCTTTAAAGAAATAATGACTTTCACCCGCCATCAAATGTATATATACAAGGGTAATGTGGCCTCCATTACATGGAACTGTGACAAGCCATTGTTTCTGTGGCCAAAATATTTAGCCTTCATGCATTCTTTCGGCGGAATTGGAGTAAATCAGCTCTCCCACCTTTAAGATTTATATAATTGGAAACACTGAAATAAAGCTAAAAAATTAAGAAGGAAAAACGCACCAAGTTGGAGTTATTGACAGCAACCAAAAGGCAAGAGGAGAGCAGGCTAAAAACAATCAGGTCTCGTTTCTCTCTCAATCCCTTCCGCCCATCGCTGTCGAACAAAATGTGCCAAACATCTGCCATTCGTTCCCAACAGAGGGGAAGGTTGAAAGTTTCCCTGTTGAAGTCATTCTGTTATTCAGCCTCTGTTTGAGGGCTTGGACGAGATATTACAAGATAGTTTGACGCCTTCTCTTAACTCACTGGAAGCTAGTCAGTGAGATAAGATGAGTGCTCATAATGAGACAATTCTGGGTAGATGAGCTTAGGGAAAAGCTAATCAATCACATAAATTATAGGCATTAAAAAGGGGTTTGGGCTTTGGTATGGCTTCTGATCTCTCTTTTAATATGTCAGGTCTTTGGTTTTGAACGTACGCTGTCAAATGGCAGCACCTTTGAACGTTCTGAACTTCTGCTCCCATTCCAAATGTCGAATTGAGCAGAATATTAATTCTGGAGGAATTGTATCATGGCTGCGGTCTGTGTGTATGTAGTTCAACTTCACATAGCTGACGAGATGTTCTTTAAGCAGCGAACTAGTTGAGAGTGAATCACCCGCGCTGTTGCGGCTAAGTAGCGCACTCGATTTTGCCTCAATTGTGTCAAGATGTGATTAATCAACAATCAATTCCACACAATTGACAAATTCTTAATGGTCGATTAATCGATTATTATGTCTATCTGTCTGCAAAGCGTGGCCCTCAGTGAACCATGTTTTAGGAGGCTAATTGCTCAATGCCTGCCTTAATGTTCATCCCAAACAGAATGGCAGATGCATTTAGGAATTCATTTCATGGTTCATTTGTAATGCGAGCTATTCATACAACTCAAAAAGGAGAAGTGAAATGTCAAGTATGAGAACACAGGACCACATCTCTATTGTAGAACAGATTTGTCTAGCGTTCTAAAATTAGGATTATTCAACTTCACCGTTCTGCTCATCCAGCTCGTTGCCAATCTCCTGCCCCATTATCTTCTGCCGGCTAATGACTGCTGCTAGTGCATCTAGACCAGCATCCTGGACTGAAACGACAAAGAAGAAATAGGATTTAAACTGGGGGCAAAGCAGGTGGGGTGGTGAACAATAAATACACGATGAAACTGACTTCTTCGGGAATGAGTCATTTAGCCTCACTTAAAACTATGACAACTGCAGAGGTCCGAGGTGGGGTGGAAAACAATGATGGTTGAGAAGAATAGAAAAGACTTGCCGCCCCCCCCATTTTAACACACATTCGATCACTGGATTGTTTTATTTATTTTTTAATTTTTCTATGAGCACGGTTTGAGGTGCTAACCATTACCCTGCTCTACCATAAACCCTTCACGGGACTGGAAACCTCTCAGAGCTTGGGTTTCACTGTCATAAAAGGAATCAGTGATCCCAAATTGAAACTAACCAGAGCCATAATGGAGACATTGCAGTGAAGTGTCACATGGGGGTTTCTGGTGCACTGACATCTGGGTGCTCAACTCATGTCCAAGCCATTTGGGAAAAGGGATTAAACAGGCACTCGCTGATGGCATATCTTCTAGATGTACAGTAACAGCCACCTTAAATGTGTTGGCACACATACAGATGGCCAATACACTAAATCCAATCCTTTTCATGTGTCAAATATTTTCATCTATTAATTGCCTCTTCGCGCTAACTGTATGTTTTACCATCTCTTACTGGAAATACCCTTGTACTGTACTTGTGTTACAGTGACAAGAGTGGTTCCATATGTGTTGGATGGCGGGTAAAGCCTGTATTTGAGTGAGTGGTACAAAGTCAAACAAAAGTGACGTGCAAATCTTATTCGAGTGATGCGAGAAACCTGGAAATTCATTGTCAGATTACAAAATGGCAGAAAAATTGTGATGCTCTGGTTTACCTTCAATGATTCGTTGTTGTTGTTGTTTAATCTCTCCGAAAGTCAACCCCCGGGTTTCTTCTGATTCATTAACGAGCCACGGGTTTGCCGAGACTCCTTCGCTTGCGCCCACTCCTCCTGCCATTAAGGTGGACCTTTAAAGATAATCAAAACAACAATGTTTCTCTTTGGTTGGTTGCTTGCTTTTCTGATTTAAGTTAGCGAATTTTCTCAATGAGTGCCCTCTGCTCTATTTGACACAGTGCCCCAATCAATTGCCAGCTGAGTCATCTACTTCAATGAATAAACAGACACCTCCTCATTTACTCAGGAAAAAAATAATAATAAGGTGATATAACGACTTGCACTATGACATCTGATACCTCCATGTGTTGCATTTAACCTCATTACCACAACACTGCTTGCAAGGAATTTAGGGATTTCCTCATCTACGGTCCAGAATATCATCAAAAGGTTCAGAGAATCTGGAGAAATCACTGCATGTAAGTGGCAAGGCCGGAAACCAACATTGAATGCACGTGACCTCCGATCACTCAGGCAGCACTGCAACAAAAACCGACATCAATGTGTAAAGGATATCACCGCATGACCTCAGGAAGACTTCAGAAAACCAATGTCAGTAAATACAGTTCGGCACTACATCCGCAAGTGCAACTCGAAACTCTACTATGCAAAGCAAAAGCCATTTATCAACAACACCCAGAAACTCCGCCGGCTTCTCTGGGCCCGAGCTCATCTAAGACGGACTGACGCAAAGTGGAAAACTGTTCTGTGGTCCGACGAGTCCACATTTCAAATTGTTTTTCGAAATTGTGGACGTCGTGTCGTCCGGGCCAAAGAGGAAAAGAACCATCCGGACGGTTATGGACGCCAAGTTCAAAAGCCAGCATCTGTGATGGTATGGGGCTGTGTTAGTGCCAGTGGCATGGGTAACTTACACATCTGTGAAGGCACCATTCATGCTGAAAGGTACATACAGGTTTTGGAGAAACATATGCTGCCATCCAAGCAACTTCTTTTTCATGGACGCCCCTGCTTATTTCAGCAAGACAATGCCAAACCACATTCTGCACGTTACAACAGCGTGGCTTCGTAGTAAAAGAGTGCGGGTACTAGACTGGCCTGCCTTGCAGTCCAGACCTGTCTCCCACTGAAAATGTGTGGCGCATTATGAAGCGTAAAATATGACAACGGAGACCCTGGACTGTTGAACAGCTGAAGCTGTACATCAAGCAAGAATGGGGAAGAATTCGACCAACAAAACTTTAACAATTACGTGTCGTCAGTTCCCTAACGTTTACTGAATGTTGTTAAAAGAAAAGGTGATGTAACACAGTGGTAAACATGACCCTGTCCCAGCTTTTTTGGAACATGTTGCAGCCATAAAATTCTAAGTTAATGATTATTTGCTAAAAACAAGAGTTTATCAGTTTGAACATTAAATAAATTGTCTTTGTAGTGTATTCAATTAAATATAAGTTGAACATGATTTGTAAATCATTGTATTCTGTTTTTATTTGTTTAACACAACGTCCCACTTCATTGGAATTGGGGTTGTATTTCAATCAAGCATCATTATGTTTTTGTGGGAAAAAAATATATACACACAAATTACTAAATGCGCTCACAATAATAAAAATATACTTATATGCATAAAAGGCCTCCGCTTGATAAATGTCTTCCACTTATATATGCCAGGTAGTCTCTGTAATTTAGTAAATAAACCATGTTGTCTAGTATATGAAGGAATGCAGTATCCTCGTGGGTTAACAATGAAATGTTGTCAAAATATTTTTAGAAAATCAGAGTACTGTACAAACGTACAGTATTGGCGGGTATTAGTGCCTCCCTAATAAAAACAATAAAAGTGCCTGGTCGAGGCGACCAGCTATTGATCACAGAAAATATGACAGCATTTATTTACTCATTTGGATGGAAAAGAAAATAATAATAGCAGGTTGGTTGGTGCAGCCGTTATGTGCTTTTTAATCTGTCACAGGACTGCGGAATGCTCTGCAACAAAGCGACAGCCCAGAGAGCAGTGCACTGTACTGCATTGTGGTTTTAAAGCTATTCCTCCGCTGATTGCTAAAAGCTGTCGCTGGAAGTCTTGTGGTGACAGGTCGCTGTGAGAGGCTGACCCCAACCCAGTCCGCTCAGATCAAGTCGCCAGCTGGTGAAGCCTGCGGGCCACATGCAAGCCAATCGACGGGTGAGCAAATATTATGAGAAAACCGATGGTTTTACAATTTTTAGTTGAGAAATTGGTTACGGGCCACACATGACGTTTATCTCATTTCGTAAGGCGATGATTATTTCAAGCTGCTTCTGATGTGGTCGGTAACGCACAGTCGGTGAGGTATTGGGTCTAATCTCTCTGACATGTTTGATTACTGTGAGACTGTGTGCAGGGCTGCCACTCCGTCCCTGCAAGCGCCCTGTGTGTGAAGATCCAATTAGTCAGTCAGTGGGGAGCTCCAAGGCCAGTCAGGCGCATCTTTTGGAGGAAGAGACTGCCGCCACTAAAACCTGAGCATCCACCACCTGACTGAGCAACTTGGACAGCAGAGACTTAACTAATTATGACTATTTCCAGCGCAATCAAACACAAAGGAAAGGTTAGTGAATAATTGAGGAAAGGTGGGTCCTAGGGGCCACGGGGTGAAGGCAGCCTTCAAATGTAGGCGCCACATCCTCCTTTTGCACAGTCTGAAATGGAGATGCCCCGACTGTATTGTCTCGGGGATAGATTAAAGACACCTCAGCAACCTCCCCCCATGGCTTAATGCCTCAGATTCTCAGGAGAAAAAGTGTCTTAGATTAGCCAAGCGTGGTGATCCCCTGTCCGCCTCACCTCCATGTTCTGCCCTCAGAGACCACACAGTGGGAATGGGTTCCAGCCACTATTTAAATGACCCCACCACGTATCGCAATACAAATTCAATCCCACTGAGCAAACTGAAAAGCACATGACTACATGATTAGACAAAATGTTTTAGAACGTGTCATTCGATTTTTTTTTTTTTTTTTCTTTCAAAGTCTTTTAAGTGATTGACTGTGTGGTCTGTACAAAGATAAAAGTCAGCACCAAGCACTGCTAAGTAGCTCAACGCCAAAATTAAACCTTGGGAGATTGCTGAGAAGTTCAAGTTCAGGTTTCTTGCTATATATATTGTCCTGTGTGGGCCATTTGTACTGTAGTAAGCATGATAACACTTCAAACCTAGAGTAAACCCCTCCTCATCTATTCAACAGTTTGCATTTATAAAAATACATGTTCCCCATCAATCTGCCAAGAGCATTCAAAGTAAGACTACAATGATTAGGCGAATGCGGCGTTTTCATTATCCCAGTGCACTTTAAGGGAACGTTCTGCTGTAGTATATTAAAGCATCACTCTTAACCGTGAATAATAATTGTTTTGACGCACTGTATGAAGAGTGACTCTAACTGTAGGAAACTACAGCAATATTGTGTTGTTTGATTAACATACTTGGTGAAATAAAAAAAGATTTAGCGCCTGCCTGATGAATAAGCAATTCCAACTACTGAACCGTAACAATTCCAAGGACAGGTCTCTTAAAACATACACAAACGTCAACAAAATCATGAGTCCAATTTAATTCTATTATCATTATAAACATTAGAAACTGTCAAAAATGGTTTCTATGTTTGAATAAAAGGAACTTACATTGACAAATTAAATCGTACCAACATACGCAATGGACAGGAGGATTGTGACCTACATGATATCATTTCCTCTTCCTGTAAACAAAATATCACCTGGACAGTGCATGGCCATGCCATCAACATAGTCACAAATACGAATTGAAATGAGCATGAAAAATCGTTGAAAAAGACCAATTTAGATTTCTATTTCGAGAGTGTGTCAATCTCTATGTGCAGAATATCTGACCGATGGGGCAAAAGCCAGCAAATCTCTTACTAAAAATGAATTAACGGTAGGCAGACAGGCAGACACCAACTTGGTGATGGGATACGGGGTCAAACCCGAGTTCACACTGAGTGCACGGACTTGCCAAAAGTTTGTGACCAGTGACATCATCATCAAAGACCTCTGAGCTGGTCTTTGACCCCTCGAGTCAAGGACATGGGCAAGAGAATGAGGATTCATTATTTTTAATTGGCTGCCCGACCACAAACTTGGGGCTTCCAAGCAGGTTGGCCCCCGGAAGCTTCGTGGACTGATGTTTGTTGTGACTCGATGATTGATAGGGACCGAGATAGTGGACGTAGCAAAACGCGGTACGATACTAATATATACAGGTGCATCGAAATCAATTCTATCGGAGAAAAGTTCATTTATCTCAGTAGTTCAATTACAAATGTAAAACTATTGCAGTATATTATTCAGATTCATTAAACACATAAAAAATACTTTTAGAAGGCCAATTGATACCTAGTTTCTAGGTAAAAAATATAATGTAATAAAAGAATTTCTTGATGGAGTATATAGTATATAATTGAATGTATCGAGATATACAATATAATACAGTCTCTCTCTCTCTCTCTCTCTCTCTCTCTCTCTCTCTCTCTCTCTCTCTCTCTCTCTCTCTGTATATATATATATATATATATATATATATACACACATACACACACACACTTGAAACTAATCAGGAAAAGGCTTGCGCATGGGCACATAGTTTAAAAATAAAAAATAAAAAACATCTGCAGGTGAGACTTGAATGTTGAAGCCTTAGTCTAAAATAACAGCCAACACTGTCCTCGTGTGTCTTCATTAAAACCTTAATAAATTGTTTAATAGTCATCTTCAAAAATTGCTTCCTATACCTGGACGGAGCTGGTTCCAGGACGTCGCCTTTAAAAGTGGCATTGAGCTGCTTCTCCCTGGTCAGTAGCTCGTCAATGAGATTCTGCCGCCTGTCCGCTTCTGACTCCATTCTGTTGATGTCACGTTAAAGTAGTAGTATTGTTGGGCACTTGTTGTTTCACTAGTTTGGTATAACGTTCGAATGAGAACAGTCGAAAACGATGGATGATAAAAAAAAATACAATAACTTTACATACTGTGCAGCCTTTGGATTTGGCTGATATTATTCGTAAATATTCTTCAAAAAAGAGGCTTCAAGCTGCCGATTGCTATGACAAGTTAGAGTTTGCTGTCAAACAGACCATAAAACAAAGACAATTACACATTGTGTATACGAAACAACCACATTGCCTTCATCAGCCACAGGAGCTGCTGAGGCAGTTCTACACAGCGGCCATCGAATCAGTCGTGTGTTCTTCCATCACAGTCTGGTTGGGTGCTGCTACAAAAAAGGACAAATCCCAACTGCAACGGACAATCAAAACTGCTGAAAAGATTGTCGGTACCCCCTTACCCACCCTTGAGGACTTAAACGCTGCCAGAACTAAGACAAGAGCGTGCAAAATCCTCTTGGAGCCTCCACATCCCGCTCACCAGCTCTTCCAGCTCGTTCCCTCAGGTAGGCGCTACCGAACAATGCAAACTAAAACTAGCAGACATTCCAACAGCTTCTTCCCTCTTGCGATCAACTTCTTAAACATCTAACCTACAATTCTATTGCAACATGCTGGCAATTCTTTTGACTTGAGTTCATTGTCACATTTCTGTGGGGCCAATTATACATTACTCGTGCACTCACTGTAGTAGTCTCACCACGCTGCACTTTTTGCATATCTGTTGTTGACTAGTTAGTCATTCAAACCGCTCTAATTGCTAGAGGACTATGCATCTTTTTGCACAATTGTCAAAAAAATAATAATAAATGTACCGGCATTACCAGATTACTAGCAACCTTTTATTGCTCCGTGTTTTTCTCAGTGTCTTTATGTCTCAAAAGTATTATCTGTCAATTGACGTACTCGAGCGGCTCCAACTACCGGAGACAAAATTCCTTGTGTGTTTTTTGGACATACTTGGCAAAATAAAGATGATTCTTCTGATTCTGATCAGCATACAATAGAAAACATCACAGCCACAAGGGCTAACAATTAACCTAACACAAAAATAAAATAAAATCATGCCAGCTGGGTGTTTAAAAATGTTTTAACCTGTAGATAATAATCCATTTTACACCAGAAAAGTTATGGAGACGCGAGCCATTAATGCTAATGGGATGTGGAGGAATCACACAAACGCAGATCGCCTCGCATAACGTTATTAAAGAAAAACGGAAGGTCGTGTGGGGGTGCAAATATTGTTACTGTGCGCTTGTACACAACACCTTACTGTTGAGTGCAAGTTCTCTTGAAGATGTAACACAAACGTTTTGGGAGAAAGCAACCGCTGAACACAGCCTGCAGCTCACAACAGGAGTACAAGAGGGCAGGGGTGGAGGTCAATCCATAAAACCAGTTAACATCTTTACAGTCTCTTCTATAATATCAGATATGTGTCACTTGAAATGTACAAGGAAATAAGATGGTAAAATGAGATGTTAAAACGTGGGTTTTTGTTCACTGTAAACTAAAATCATCAAAATCATAAATAAAATCAGACAATAGTTTAGTCTGTGTAGTGAATCTATATTATATATGAGTTTTTGAATTGAACTACAGAATTATATGAAGTTTTTTTCATTCTAATTTATTGAGATGAACTTGTAGATGGTGGAAATGGACACTGATCTGACATTCAGGACACTTTTGAGTGGACGACTTAACAGGAGCGCCTTTTCAAAGCAATCTGCTGCCCTCTATTGCCCAATTCATGTCATTACACACTCCAAAACCAGTCTCATGAGTTCTATTTAGGAAAAGGATACATGCGCCGTGACGAAGAAGACCTCAGCAAACTCTCTTTAAGCTGGGCAATACTTTGTTTGAGCTTCTGAAGTAATGCCCGTAGTGTCATGTTGATCTAAAAAAAAAAAAAAAAAAGGAGCTGACACAAAGAAATAGAGAAGTACAGCACAGTATTCAACGACTTCTACATTTAATCACCTTGGCTGGATTTCCTCCGGTTCTTTGCTGTCTGTTGCGTTCATGGATGTTTTCAGCAATTTCTTGTGCCAGGCGACAAGTGGCATCGTAATTCTGTAACCTGGACAGCAAGGAAGAGAATAGAAACGTCTGAGCTTGACCATTAAAAACTTCAATTATGTTTAAAATACGTTAACTTTAACTGCAGATGGTTTACGAATGTATGAAGGAATGGACTTGGTCAATATAGACCTTTTCGCCAACGTTTTGCAACATTATAACACGACAATCATGTGACAAATTGAGTTTCCCCTATTCCTTACTGCCCTGGACCGAATTTAAAAAGCACATTGTGTAATTTACAAATGTATCCGTTTTTTAGTATGATGCCATACTGTTTGATACATAAAAACAAATATATATGTATATATTTCTTTCTCCTGAACACAAAGCTGGAATGGGTAAACTCCATTTGGGAAGCTAAAAAAAAAAAAAAGCTGCGAGCTAAATCTGAACAAAGTCAGAATTTCGTCGACTTTTGAGCATAGTATTCCTGCAAATAATGTAACCCAACAATTGAAGTCATTATTTACCAGGTATCCTGAGACATTTAAAGAAAAAAAGCTTTTAAAAATAGATATCCACTAAACTCGAATCACCCAGGAGTGAAGCGTTTCCTGTTTGGGTGTGACGTCACTACAGTGCTGTGTGAGGGACAATCTCCTGTGTTAGCAAATTGTCACTTCTGCCACCCATTGATCTGCAAAGAACACCGGAAGCTATTTATTTTAGAATGGAATAGAAATAATTTGTGAATTTATCAAAACAGCTTCTATTTTCATGATTTATTTATTTCATTATTATATCTTTGTTGTCCTCAAAATTCAAAGATAGTTGTCCTCAAAAATTCAAAGACTTTTTATAAGCATGTTCATGACAATAAAAGAGGATGATGATGATTCTTCTTCTTCTTCTATATATATATATATATATATATATATATATATATATATATATATATATATATATATATATATAATGCATGTTGGCTTGATTAATGTAAAATAATTTTGATGTTTGTATGTGTCCACAAATGACACAGGGTCACCGTGACATTTACATGAACTGTCATGGAAAGTGTCCGGAATGTTTCTAGGAATTCAAGTGACATTTTCCACCGCTTTGCAACAATGGCTACAGTTACATATTGTATGTTTTGTGTTGAAAGGCCTTTAAAAAAAAAAAAGATTTATTATGGTTTAAGTTGCATGTGCAAGCGTACTTTTTTTTTCAATTCAAATTGAGTGACATGCAAATAAAATGTTCAGATTATTAAGATTTTAACATATTTTAAGAGCTTCTGGCACCCATAACATAATAAGAACACCAGTTTTATTATGATCCGTGTTTTATTTACAGAATCTGCCGTCATAAAACAATATATGAATGTAAAAAAGTATTCACAAGTGCTGTTAAATAATTAGTTTTTCAGCATCGGTGTTGGAGCCCACATGTGTGATAAAAACTCGTAGAGGCTGAATGTGTCATGGCCAAACAGTGGATGTGTTTAGATCAAAACAACACTTGTTGTGTTGAATAATAAGTTGTTTAAGATTTCTCAGAATAACCCTATTTAGCATTTGGATCCTGCACAATTTCAGGGAAGGAGCAATACCTGCCAGCAGCTCGAAATGACCTTATTTTGGGCATGTTTAAATAGGTTAAACAAAATAGGTAATTTAACACAAATACTCTCAGAATGGTTGACTATTGATGCAAATGTGTGTAAATTCCCCCAAATTAGTTACAGTACTACATTTCGTACACATCAGTGGACAATTTTATTTAGAGAACACAGTCAAAAAAAATATTACAAGAGTATTTTATTTGCACGGTTATAATTTGCATTTCAGTTATGACCATTATGACACTGTAGTTGCTGTCTTTATTGCTGATTACATTCCTCTGAGAAGGAGACACTTTAAAGCAGGAGAGTACGTGCAACCTTTCCCGCTCAAAGCATGAAGTCACCACAAACAAGCCTCGCCCCTATGCCTCCCCACTCACGGGGCTTATATAAGATTCTGCAGCTCCAAAAAGGCAGCGCATCCCACCCTTTGTGTTGAATTTCTGGGAAGACTTGATTCACATCTCGAGATCACCAGAATTCTCCAGCTGTGGAAGTATCAATCCGACCCGAGCACAATGACAGGAGGCAGAAGCAGGCAGAGGTCTCATTCCTATTACAACCCTGAGGACAGCAAGACATATGGAGTACAGACACAGACTAAAGAGACGAGTCAAAGACCACGGTCAAGGTAGGAGTTCTACTCTGGAGTTAATAGAATGGTCATGATAGGTCACCAAATAAATACTTGAAGAATTGGTCGTGTAGCGTAATGTGTGGATGGATACGTCATCTAATGTGTGCTTTCCAGGTCTTTTTACAGTTATGAAACATCAGAGCAGGACTCTGACAATGATTTGGGACACCTATCGGTGTCCAGTCCACTGAAGCAGAAGGCGATTGCTCCACCCCAGCATACTGTGCACAAAAATGAAAAGTCCAAGTCCAAACCGAACAAGCACTTACAATCAAGAGACCTGAATGGTAAGTGCATCTTATAAGTTACTGCCGAGTTTCACAACCCTCATGAAATGCTGCACGTGTGTTCAGGCAGCAGAGGCAGTCTCAAGTGTGTGTCCATGATGACTATCTCTGAGTCGGACAACTGGGAGATCTGCTCCAGTTCTGGCATGAAATATGGTCAGTTTGTTGACTGGGAGAAGATCGATCCGGAAGCTGCAGAACGGTACCAGCAGATATTGGAAAGTGAGCACCAGCAGCTGAAGGCCATGGGAAGAGAAGGATTCTGGGCTACGCCTCATACACTGAGGGCAAAGGCTTACTATCACATCATCCATGGCATCCATTCCAGGTTAGCACTCCAAATTCCAAGGCAGGTGAGCTGAGAGATGCTGCTGTGGAGCTGAAAGGTTACTGTAGCACTCATTGACACATTATGGCAATTCCCAGATATCATCCAAATACATCATACATACTACTACATGACAACCACGACATACTAGTGCATACTCGTGATCTTCTGCCATGAAGAAGGACACACCAAAGATTGTACATATACTGGAGACAAAAGCCATATTGTCTATTGGAACAGCGAGGGGAAGGAGGCAACTGGCTTTCTCAGGAGGACTTATGACAATGATGAGACAATGATCACGCGCAGACATAAAACGAGAAGCATTACAGAAACCAAACTGATAGCGGATATTGTTACCTGTGCTGTAGGTGTGTCAATCCAGAAAGAGACGTCTACTATGAACTCAGCAGGAAGTTGTTTGGAGAACAAAAACTCAGCACCCACCCAGTTCCAGAGTACATGGAGGCAGGAGAAATACCAAGGTACAAGTACACTACATTCTATAGATTTTTGGGAAGAATAGTGTAAATAAACATGAACAGTTCATGAAACATATTTCCAGTGATGACATTGTATTGTAAATGATCTTTTTCTAGGTACTGCCTCAGTAAGGCGGGTCTCAATTCTGTTAAAAAGATTCTTCTCTGCCTGGGGAGGTACTTCCCTGACATGAACTTTTGCCCCATCGTCCCTGCTTTGGTGGCGCTCATCTTACACTTCAGCCAGGACGAAGCGGAATGTTTCTACAGTGTTTCCAGACTGATTTGCTACAACGACCCAAATAAGCGTTACATTGACCAGACCTTTCTCACATACCGAGCCTCGTGCATGACCTTTGGAGACCTTGCCAACAGGTGTTGCCGGGGCATCCGGAAGTTGATCGCCAGTTCTCACCAGAACCTTTTTGAGTTTTACTCCGATTGGATCATGTGGATCTTTGCTGATCTTCCATTCACATATGCCATCAGAGTGCTTGATGTTTACCTCCTGGAGGGCTACAAGGTTCTTTACAGGTTTGCAGTTATTTGCTCTGCATTGAACCCCACTTGAAACCTCAGAAAAACGACAAAATAACTTACATATATTGTTTGCAGGGTGGCGTTGGCTTTGCTGAGCCTCTACAAAGTGTCCGTGTCGTCCAGAGTTGCAGATGTGGAGGATTTCCGAACCGACATGAAAAGGTTCGTGCAGAATGTGGCTCGCCACTGCACGATTGAGAATCTTTTGGGAAGAGCCTTCCTGGTTCCCATTGCCACGAGGAGAGAACTCAACCTCCTCTTCAAAGCCAACAAGGTCTCCCTTATGCAAAAAGGGGTCAGCATCCACCAGAAGAGGTGAGGGAACAAGAAACATTTTACATTTAATGGAAGAGAAAACTGTTAATCAAATATTGCTCTCACCTTTATACAGTAACTAGCCATGTACAGTATAAAATGGTTCCTCATTGTCATAGTCTCACCATTGGTATTTTGATCCGAAAGGCAATCAGTGGATACAGTGGACTTCAGCAACCTTAGCTCCAGTGTTGTGACAGCGACAGAGATGAGAGTGGTCTGGGCCTGGATACCGGAACGCTTTGCCCTTTTCAGTCCCATTAAGTTGTTCAGCACAACAGAACACGGAGGAAGTCTCGCTTCGTAAGTCAACACTTTACACAATTGTAAGCACAATGTGTGAGACTTGGGGACTGAAAAGTTCCTTTTGACCTTTTAATGGATATAGACCATCCGTGATTGACGACCAATCAATCCAGGGTATACCCCGCTTCTAGCCCCAAGTCAGCTGGGATAAGCTCTAGCTCACCATAACGCTAATAAGGAGATGCGGTACAGAAAATGGATGGATGAATGGAAGGTCTTTTTTTTTCTTTTTTCTTACATTAATTACATTTTTTTAGCCAGAAAATCCAAAGGCCTCCTCAAAAGCTCACTTTCAACCAAAGTGGTTCCCGTGCAAGTGCTCAAACTAACATCAGTTCTTTCTTTGTCCATCACCAACCCAAAAGAACCATTTCAGGGATCGGAAAACTCGTGCTAGCAAGGAACCAGAACCTAACAGGGCAAGATTCTAAATGGATTCAAAGTTGTTTTTATTTTTTAAATGATTGCATTACCATTTCAATATATGTAAAGAAAGACAAAGGGAAACTCCTTGCAAGACAAGAGGGAACCAGATAGTGTTTGTAGAGCGTCACTTAATGCTGTTTTTTTTATTGAATTAACTGCAGAAGTCAACAAGTGTGTCTGTCTGCATGCAGGCAGGTAGCATGCGCATTTTCATGCTGGTCAACAGACTTTATGCTTTGGCCATGTGCTATTTCTGTTACTGACACAGTAAAATGCATCACTGGTCCCTTCTGTAGTAGCATAGCAATAACAAAAACAAAAAGGCAAGACACAATTAGAGTTGATTGTTTAGCTGCTTACTGGTCTGAATTGCATTGTTTTTCATTTGAGGCATATTTTTCCAGAAAAGTTTCCTTGAACTGCACATTTTAACACCAGTACCACCAATGTGGTACCTCCTGTTTATTCATTTATAGGCTTGATGGGCTGTTATTTATTCACACATATTCATCAATTTCTTTCATCAAGGTTCTATTATCATGTGGAGGGCCATGAACCCGCAGTGTTAATCATCAAAACAGTGGATGAAGAGGTAACTTTGCCTATATAACTATAGCCGCTGGGCATATACCCAGTATGCAGAAGATGATGACTTGCATTGCGTTTTGTATTGGATTGAACTGTTTTCTATTTCTTAGGTCTTCGGTGCCTTCATTTCATCAGATATGACAGAGAGGCACAAGTACGACACCGATAAAGCAACATTTTTTGGAACGTGCGAATGTTTTGTTTTTACGGTGAGATATCCGATCAATGCCTCGCATCACAATTGTATTGGAATGTCCAGCATTGTCTAAGAAATATGAATGCTCTTTCAGCTTCGTCCCAGCATGGAGCGCTACCAGCGAGCCATGGTCAACATAATGACCAGGAAAGTCTGCCCTCAGCAGGCTCAGTTCAGCTCCCAGACCTCCTCCAACACAACTCTGACGTGTCCTGCTGGGACACCCCAAGACCCCAGCTACTTGACCATCCCTTTCACTGCCCCCTCACGGGAACCATTTACTGCCAAGGACCCAAAGAGGGCCAAGGAACAAGAAGCTTCCAAGTTCATAGCCTGCAGTGACGAACAGCTCATTATTGGTGGGTCAATTGCATAGTTAGGTCCGGGAGTTTTTAACAATTTTTTCCTGTATAGACTATGAAGGTTGGCCAAGCACGTGCCATGACCAGTTCTGAATCTATTGATGGTTGATCACTGATTGTTGACACCCAATGTTTATTGGGGACCTCCTTGGATGCCCATTCCTTCTTCCAAGATGATTGGATGATAAAGTCAGCTCGTGGATTGGTAGAGCCTTCATCTTTTGGAGCATCATTTGGTTAGATGCTGTTCACCGAATGTGTGGAGGAGTAATGTTTGATTAGACAGGGAGCCAACACCATTTGTTGAGCGAATTGTCCCCGTTATGACTTATGGTTGTGTTGACGTGGGTGTCCATAGTGTGTGTGGGATGACCTGAACCAAATAGGGGCACAATATTCTGGTGTAGAGTACATGAGTAACATCATATTTTACAATAATTCAGGATTGTAAAAGAATCACTGCAATGAAGTTCGTTATATCCGAGGTATCAACATCATTCTGCCTTCTTCCAGGTGGGAACGGAGGCTATGCGCTCTGCCTTCAGCAGAACCTCGAGGCAGGCTACACAGAGACTTGTGACGCATTCAAAAGCCTGCCACTCTGCAAAGGACATTTCAAGATCCAGTCTCTGGAAGTGTGGGGAATCCAGAACTCCATTTACTTTTCTCACTATTTTTCCTCCCAGCAAAACATATAGTTCTTCTGTGTCATACCTTTTACGTTTACGTTTTTGTTTTACTGATTTTTTTTAAAGATTTTTTTAAAATATAGTACACTGGTTGAAATTACTTTACTGTGTCTTTCTAATATCAAAACAAATGCCCTCGGGGATTTCAAACCCACACAAAACAGGCTGAGGTGGAGAGGTCAGCCGGTCAGCGACTGTGTGTGGACAAACAGTGGAACCTGCAGTTTTGAGTGTGTGTGTGTGTGTGCTTGCGAGTGAGAGACTTTCGGTTTAATTACACTACATAAAGCTAGTTTATTTCTTTACACATATAAAATATGGATATAAAAACAAACAAAAAATAATATTCTCTTATATAAAAGAATATTCTCTTATATTTGAAATAATTTTCTAAATATAATTACATTTTGAATAGATACGACACAAGATATTTGTAACGTAACTGTGATCAGTCGAAACGACAAATAGAGATGTCTGTGATTCAGTTTTGCCAAGTCGAAAGTGAATAACAGATATTTGCAATGCCGTTTCACTCATGACAAACAATGTCACTTTTGCCATTCATACGTACGGGATTTGCAATGCAGTTGCCCACAGTTGCCAGTGAAATAATGACGTTGGAGATATCTGAAATGACAATTGTGGATAGGAAGCATGTAATTGAGGATATCTGTTCTTTTTGACTAGGCAAAACTCATTTACACAATTAGTCACATCCACTTGCAGTCTAGGTAGAGGCCTGCCAGAGAGATGGATAATGCAAAGATATTGTTATTGTACATGTGCAATACAATTTGGGCAGAGCAAGCCTTCAGATGCCTAAAAAAAGAAACATGCACAAAATACACAATATGCACAAGATATATAACAACAATATAAAAGAGGTACACAACAGTAAGTAAATTGAAGTGACAAAGTCAATAAAATAAAGTGTAAGGTGCAGGGTTGTAATTCACTGTTGGTATACAGAATGGTTGTATTGTTAGTGTATTCATATTAAATGTAAGTTGGAAATGTTCAGGTTGAAGTGTGACGTCCCAGTATTTACATTTTCCAAGCTAATACGGAACATGTAAACGCACCACAGCAGTGACTGAGCATCAACTTGACCAAAAAAAAAAAGGAAAAGAAAAACTGTTTTCGAAACAGTACCACCTACAGTTTAGCAACGCCGGCTTTGGCCTCATTCACTATAACCAAAATCCAGTTGAAACATAATGCGATAACCTCCGTACTACCGTGTCAATAGAGAGGTAAGTTTGTTTATATAACGACGGCCTCAACGGTGTAGCATCAGTGAGGTTAGCTTGCTAGCTTATTTGTTCGAACGCAGCTAATGCTAACGGCAATTCCCGTACGTTTTTGCACACAAAAGGACAAACTCCGCTCTCATACTAGTCATTATTCCCGTACTAAAAAGATAACGGGAAAGGTTAAAGGCAGTCCTATCGCCAAAATACACGTGTTGGGTTTTAAAATGTGTTAATGTGCACAGGGGACGTGCTGTGATTCGTTCGAGATGATACATAAACGCTACTTTTCACTTGTTTTGCTATCATGTCAGTAATCATGTCCTGTGTCCCCAAAATACGATAAACGAATGACCTTAAATGGCCTATTTTTGGGGCCTTATTATTAAACAAGCTGGACGGCATACTACTAAGAGAGAGGACGATTACTATGTGCTTTCTTAGGTGATCAAATATGTAATAGCTGCAATGTAATTATTATGGCTAGCATGATTTGATTGCCCGGATTAATACGTTGTCTAAATTAATCCAAAATATAGACTGATGCAATACGTAAATTAACGATAAAACAACACAAAAATAAACGTGATTCCTAAAGCCGAGTGGCTGCTTCACAATCAATGAAATAGCTCACAGCGTTATACTATTGACAGTCAGCAACCCAATGAAATTTGACCCACTTCGGGTCCCCACCCACAGTTTGAGAAACTCCACTAGAGCAGTATCGTTGCATTCTTATTTGCAGATTATTCACACAATTAGAGGTGATAAACTGTGTACAATGATACAGTTTGAGCAGTAAATTTGCAGCATTATGATATTAACTGTTTATTAAAGGGATAGACTGACTATCATATTTGGCATTTTGATGCATGTCGGCATCAGCCTTTATTTATTATATAAAACCCTAGGGGGGCCTATTTGTTTAAGTTTTCATTTAACTTTGTAAAAACTGCTGAGCCTCGAAGCTCCCTGCACCTTTTGTTAGAATGTTAAAACAAAGATGTCTGTTGTCGAAGCTTAAAAAAAACTTTAAAATGTTGCAAGTGGCGTTTGCAGTTTTCATAAAACAATACATTTTGTTATGCATGAAAAACTGTCTATGACCAGACAGTAGAATATTATTAACTCATTCCCTGCCAATGCCGTCCAAAGACGTCATTCAGAATCCATCTATTCCCTGCCAATCCCGTCTAAAGACGTCAATGCCGTTTTTTAATGGGGATGGGTGGGGGAGGGTCTTGTGCAGTTTATGTGTGATCGTCAAGCCTCTGGATAACTGCAATGAGGAATGGTACCCTGTAGAGGGCAGCAACAATGCCTTGAGGTAAACATCCCTCCCTCAGAGGAGGAAGAGGAAGAAGGAGGAGGAGGCGGGATGCAAGAGACTGAGAAAAGGCAAACATAATGGCGGAACAGAGAGAAGACAAAATGAAAAAAATCGAACAAAAAAGCTTTCGGTACTAGAAATTAATTGCGCCAAGGCAAGAAAAATATTCCTGCGACTGACAGGAATGACGCCGAATGATCTGGGGTGTCAAACTCAAATTCACAGTGGACCAAAATGAAAAATTGGGACAATGTTGCGGGCCAAACTCAATATTTAATGAAAAATCACTGCGATGTGCATGTTTCCCTTCTATGCAGAAATGTAGCGTTCAAGTTTAGCATATGACAACAAACTTAAATTTTGCTTAAACACTGAATCTAGAATCAACAAACTTTAATATTATAAACATGAGAAATCAAATTTGCGCTAAAAGACATCAGTGGTATTTGTTTGTTGTTTTGTATTTAAATAGATAACATGAATTCTTCTGTCTTTCCATCTTCTATTTAAGTATCTCCAACTACCTTTTTGATGTAAATCTTTTTTCAAAGGCCAACAACAAAACAACCCAAAAAAATAAGAATGTCCTTCAATAAAAATCCAAACTTCAAACTATTAACAGTCCCTGCCTAGGAGTTGATAAAGGACATTAAAAAAAAATTCAATTATGTTATGTTCTTTGTTACAGCCACGTTGCTCCGCACATGACAAACAGGTCTGTCTTTTACTTTCGTGAACAGACAATCTGCCTCCCACCTGTCTTGGAAGTTAACCGTTTTCCATCTTTTGTTTGGCCATTTTTGGGAAGGGGAATTTTTAATTTGCTCGAGGAGACTCGTAGGTTAGTTGCTAACGATTGCAACAGAAAGGGAAGGGGCGCTCGCCGGTCTAGACTGATGGACCAACACACTAGCAAAGCATTCTGGGATTTGTAATATTAGTGGCACATGTGCTGTATACTGGCGAGCCAGCTCAAATACACATTTGATATGGTCTTGCGGGCCAAATATAATTACATCGTGGGCCAAATTTGGCCCCTGGGCCTGAGTTTGACACGTATGCCTTAGATCGTGCGGGGGAATAAAGGATGACGCTCCGAGCCGAATCGCTTTGTTGCAAAGCTATCGCCCAAAATGCCGGGCCATATGGCGACATCAGCTGATCGTCTGCCGACCAGGATTTGAGTGAATGGGATCCGGAATTGTCAGATGAGTGAACTCCTTCTGGATCGCCAGCCGAGCTTCATGCCTCCGGATGATATGGAGACGAAGGTAACTCGTTTGCAGCTCGCGCCAGCTGCATTTAGTGAGCAAACACGCTCCTTCAATCTTTGTTACAAAAAAACATAATTTAGTCCCACTCGTTCACATTACAATGTAACATCTGTTGCCAGTACTGATTTGAATTTTCCATTTCGTCCATCTTACAGGAGTTCAACAGCCGCGAGTCGAACATCTTTTACGATTGCGATGAAGAAAAGTAATGTTTTTTTTTTTTTTTTTTTTTACACTTGCAAAACACGTCATCAATAAAAACTATTCTCGAGTAATGGTATGTATTTTTCAAAACTTACAGGTTATGCATCCAGCAGACGTTCGACCCCCATTCCACTGTGCAGTGCAGAAAAAAGAAGGTAATTGTATATTTTTTTCTCCACGTCCCATGACAGCAATTTCAACAATGTATTTTTTAGTAATAGTTATGTTTCTAAACTGCACAGGTTGTGCTTCGAGTAGACGTTGGGACTGGTTTCAAGGACAATGACAACCACAGTAGATCCCATTCACCGCCACCAAAGAATAAAATCCAGATATGGATAAAACTGCTAGATTTTATGCGCAAAGGAATAAAAACCTGGAATATTGAGCAAACGGTAGAGGTGGAGAATTTGGCGGAAAAAAAGTGCAAGTGTGGGAGCCCCATTTGTTCATGCATTTTTGTCTAATGTAGATACTGTACAGTTATACTTGTAAATAAATATTTTTTTCTGTCAAGAGTACTTTCTCACTGTTGTGTTAGGTTCAGATGTTTGAGATTTTCACTAAAGAAAAAAAATATTGGTGTCAAAGTCATTGTTCTGCTTGATGTGTCTGCTTTCACAAAAAGGCTGTTTTCGCCGTTTTTTTCTCCTCCAGAAACAGCTTTGGCTGAAAGTAGCCTATATTTGACTGCTGATTACTAAAGAACTGTATAAGCTAGAGACAACCCTTTTTTCTTATGAAAGAAGAGAGTCTGATCTTGTTTTTGGTGTTTACATAGTCATAGTACACAATATTCTCTGAAAAAATGAGTGAAATTGCTCGAAAATGCGTTTCCCTGCTCAGGAAGCGGCTGGCAGTGAATGAGTTAAACATTATCTCTTGAAAAATCAGCCCTCTGTGGCCCCATGTTATGCATCTTAATTTAGCGTTAATTTATCATTTTAAAACCTGTCCCGCCGCAGCAAGAACAGCCTATCATAGACTGTCGAGACAGAAGGCATGTGTGCCAATCATTTTCTCGTGCACACACACACACACACACACAGTTACACCCAGTAGCCTTGCGCAGGCTTTTTTATTTGGCCAGATTGTTTACCATCAGTTAGTAACAAAAGTTAAAAAAAGGAATTGACAGCTCTCGGGGAAAAAATAAGGGTAAAGATTTGTACTATGCTCGTCTCGTGCATGTTCACGCAGGGGGTGGAGTGAAGTGAGGCTACATTTGAATCTTGGTGGCAGTTTGAAAACTGCAAGCTTTTCTTTTAAGTGTTGGAGTTTTTACTACTCAAACTTTTATCACCAATATTTTCCCTTTTACTGCAAATGAATATCGGCTCCAAATATTGGTTATCGACGTCCTTGACTATTAATGAGAGGTATCAGCCCTGAGAATAAAACATCGGTGTGTCTCTATTTTTTTTTTTGTCTCCTTTTATAAAATGAATTCATGAGTGTATAGTTGTTATATCTCTCAGTAACAGCTCCTTTCGTTTTTGCAGTTCGAGACATGTCCTAGAATTAATCAGCGTTATGTAAAATTCATCTAATTTAATGTTAATGTGTGTGTGTGTGTGTGGTCTTTTACAAGGTCCCAGCCATGGAGGAAGACAGTTCATCTGTGACGGACCACTCCTCAGACGAAAGTAAGGATGGACACCCGTTTGTATTTTAAGATCTTCGTCTCCTTCATGAAGTTTTTTTTTTTTTTTTAATTATTCGTACAGAGCAGAGCAGATAAATACACATGAACAAATGTTTTCACTGAATCTGAATCATAGAATTATTGAAAATATCTAATTTCCACCAAGCAGTAGAGTCCAGTTTCTCTTGACAGAACTCTCAAGTTAAATTTTTTTAAACATACTTTTAACACCAACTGCACCTTTAACACTGCTACATAAGATCAAACATAAACCACAAGAAATAAAATTATATTTAAGGTAAACTAATAACTACATAAATCGATTAATAAATAAATATTCATTTCTAATTCAAATACATACCCATCACATTGGCATTTGGCATATACAGTCAGGTATATTCATATTGGGAAATTGAAACAATTCTAATCTTTTTTTGGCACATAACACCACCACAATGGATTGGAAATGAAACGAACAAGATGAGCCTCAACTGCAGACTTTCAGCTTTAATTTGAGGGTATTTACATCCAAATCAGGTGAAAGGTGAATATATATATATATATATATATATATATATATATATATATATATATATTCACCTTTCACCTGAAAAAGTGGGTGTATATATATATATATATATATATATATATATATATATATACACCCACTTTTTAAGGGACCAAAAAATAATGGGACAAGTTAGCAATCGTAAATGTAATTTTTTAAGACTCAATTGCAAGTCAATTGCAAGTCTGGAATGCACAGATATCACGAGATGCCAGATTTCATCCCTGGTTATGCTCTGCCAGGCCTCTGCTGCAACTGTCTTCAGTTCCTGCTTGTTGTTGGGGCATTTTCCCTTCAGTTTTCCCTTTAGCAAGTGAAATGCATTCTCAATCGGATTCAGGTCAGGTGATTCCCCTCTTCCCCTTCAACAGCTGGGAACAGGATAAACAGTGTATGAGCTATACGTAATTTAAATACTGATTCTTTGATGTGTTTACTCATCAGGTGCCAAAGCGTTTGACATTGAGTATATCGTAGAGTCCGATCCCAGCGATGACTTGACCCCCACTGAGCCTGATGACGACAAAAAGCCCAAGAAAAAGCAACGCAAGAGCCACCCGTGCACCGTTTGCAACAAAATATTTGACAGGCTTTCCAAACTTAACAGGCACCAATCTGTACACACAAGGCCAAAAACCTTAAAGACTCGCTATACCTGTCTGCATTGTGAGAAGACTTTCACAGAAGAAGAGAAACTGTTACGACATCAGGATACCCACAACCGGACAAAGGAGCACCCGTGCCCCGACTGCGATAAAGTGTTCAACAAGCCTTCCAGGCTAGCGCGGCATCAACGCATCCACGCCAGGAAACCAAAGGTGCCCCACCAGTGTTCCTTCTGCTCCAAGACATTCGATAAACTTTACAGGCGTATCCGTCATGAGCGAATGCACACGGGCGAGAGGCCTTTCACCTGCTCCTTCTGCGGGAAGGGATTTTCCGAGATGGGTCACTGCAAAGCTCACGAAAAGACGCACCAGGACAATCCGGAGAAGCCCCACCGTTGCTCCGACTGCGACATGTCCTTCTTCAAGGCCTCGGAACTCGGTCGACACCAGCGCTCGCACACCGGGGAGAAACCTTTTCAGTGCAGCGAATGTGACAGCACCTTCGCTCGTTCTGAGAGTCTGAAGAGACACATGAGGAGCCACACGGGCGAGCGGCCGTACGTCTGCATCACTTGCAGCAAGGGATTTTACTCCCGTCAGGATTTAAACATTCACTTGCTGATCCACTCGGGAGAGAAGCCCCACCTTTGCCCCGTATGCGGCAAAGGCTTCTCACAGCTGGGCAACATGAAGGAGCATGAGAAGAATGTCCACGTAAGGTCTGAGAAGTACGTTTGCAACGAATGCGGGGCCACCTTCACCAGGTACAAGTCGCTGAACCTGCACCAGCGGGTGCACACCGGGGAGAGGCCTTATCTCTGCCTGCCGTGCGGTCGCAGCTTTTCCTGGAGTCACTGCCTGAGCAGACACCGCAGGACTCACGCTCACAAGCAGATGTTGAGCGACGCGGCCAAAGGCCTAGAAGATTTTCAAGAGCTCGTTGAGGATCAGTGCAGTTGAACACTGATCTGGCACTAGCCTCGCAAAACTGGTGCCAGACAAGCACAAACTTTTTGCTGACTGCTGTTATACGTTAAGACCGGGCGGTGACAACAGGTCCCTGGCACGAACATTCAATTGCCATATTCAAGAAGCCAGCGGACTCTAGTCACGCCTTGTTTTGTAAACACTACAGACAAACACGGTAACTTATGGACATTACATTGGTGACTTGTTGACGTTATATAAGGTTGTGCCGCTCCGCCAGTGTAACGCCGAACTGGTGTTTGGAACTTAGCACTGGCACCAGTACAGCATGAAAGTGGTGTACTTTGCCCTTGTTAACCATACATTAAATACAATTAGGGGTTGGACTAGACCCCTTTGTTTCCCTTCAATCATACTAATCAAGACAATTCGGACAACTTTATGTGGACGATGTGAGTGTCTGAGTGTCGATGTGAGTGGCTTTCATACATCTCGCGTAATGTATGAAATACTTTGCGAACACCGACAGTTGCTTCCAACACAACAAAAGTGTTTTTCGAAAGAAATATAGGGCCCCGTGTTTGCACATGGTCTTTAAAGCCCATGTAAAGTGAATTCAGTGATTTGTTTCTAAATACATGATACATGTTTGAATTGCTGAAAATGTGGAAAGACTGCTAATTCTGGACAAACGTACTGAATTGTGGAGCGTTAGACTGTTTTTCACCATTTCAGTTTTCCTGTTTGGGCGAGGCTAAAATGGCGCCCAGGAACACACTTTGGTGTCATTGTATAGGTACAATAAAACTTTGGTAGAGCAAGACTGCAGATGTCTAAAAAAAGACAATAAAATGCACAAGATACACAATATGCACAAGAAATAACTTATTACTCTAAAAGGTAGATAACAACAGTAAGTGAATGCGGAAGTGACAAAATAAATAAAATAGATCAAATAAAGTGTCAGGTGCTGAGTTGTATTGCATTGTTGATATAGAGAATGGTTGTATTGTTGCTGTATGCATCTATGTAAGATGGAAATGTTCAGGTTGAAGCGTATTGTCCCAAGTGTGTAGCAGGGTAATAGTTTATGAATTTTCCAAGCTTACACGGAGCATGTAAACGCACCACAGCAGTGACTGTGTCGTACACACACACACACACACACACACAAACAAATATAAAAAGAAAAGGAACTAGTTTTCGAAACAATACCACTTCCAGTCGAGCAACGCCGTCTTTGGCCGTTTTCACTATTACAAGACCCAGTTTAAACATAATGCTATAACCTCTGCACTACCGTATTAATAGAGAGGTGTTTTTATTTCACGACTCTCAACGTTGTGGTGAGGTTAGCTTGCTAGCTTATTGGTTTGAATGCGGCTAATGCTAACAGCAATGCCCCTCGTGCGAACGTGTTTGCACACAAAAGGACAAACTCCGCTCACATACTAGCCATTGTTCCCATACGAGGAGAAAGGTAAACGTCTGTCTTCAAAAATACGTGATGGGTCGTAAAAGGTGTTGACGTGCATACGAGGGCGTGCTGTGATTCGTTGGAGTTGAACGCTACTTTTCACTTGTTTTGCTATCAGGTTAGTAAATATGGTCTGTCACCCAAATACGATAAACACGTCTTAACCTTATTTCGGCGAGGTTCACTTAACTACCTTATCACCGCAAAGGACCTTAAATGTTTTAATTTGATGGTCTTACTCTTAAACAACCTGTACTGCATACTACGAAGAGAGAGGACTATCCCTCTCTGTTTTCTTAGTTTATTAAACATGCAATTGCTGCCATATAATCTATGTTGCTATTTGATTTGCCTTGACCGATGCCTCAAGGATCTCCAACAACACAAACGTGATTGCTGAAGCCGTGTGGCTGCTTCACAAGCAATGAAAAATAGCGTACATCGTTTCACTTTTGACAAATCAGCAACCCAATGAAATTTGACCCATTTTGGGTCACCATCCACAGTTTGGAAATCTACACTAGAGCAATATAGTTGCATCCTTATTTTAACATTCACACCGTTAGAGGAGGTAACTATTTACAATGGTACAATTTGAGAGGTAACTTTGCTGCATTATGATATTAACTCTATTATTCGATTTAATTATCAGCCGGGCTGATTATCGATACCGATATTCATCATTTTGACGCATTAGCTTTTTTTTCTGTCTCTTATTTTTTAATATGACGGCTGATAGATTTTTTTTTAGAACTAAACTTAAGGGAACTATTTATTAACATTTTCAGTTAACGTTACACGAGATCCAGTTGACCCTGGGAATTCCCTGCACTTTTTGTTTTTGTTTGAATGTAAAACCAATTTGTATTTGTGAACGATTAACATTTCAGTTATATTGAAATTTTGGAACACAATTTACTGTTGATTGAAAACTTGAAAGGGGGATATTTGTTTTCATTTAACTTTATAAAACATGCTGCTGAGCCTGGGAGCTCCTTGCGCTTAAAATTTTAAAACAAAGTGTCTAAGAAAGAAAACTAACATGCTGACAATCTGAAAAGCTGTTTAATATGCTAAAAGGCATTTAAACGAAGTTAAAGGTGGAGTTTGCAGTTTTGTTGCCGTTTTCATGCATGTTAAAACTGCATGTCCCGACAATAGAATATTGATAAAAATATCTTTTGAAAAATCATCCCTCTCTGGCCCAGTTATGCCTAATTTAGTTTTATTATTTTAAAACGTGTCCCGCCGTGACAGGAACAGGCTATCAGAGACTGTAGAGTCAGAAGGTGTGGCCACATAGTGTCAATCATTTTCAAAAGTTAGCAAAGTTGGTCAGCTCTCGAAAACGTTTGTACGATGCACTTCTCGTGCAGGTTCACGTTGGTGAGGGGCGTGGCTTTTGTTAGAGATGCGTGTGGGGGAGTGAAGTGTGGCTACATTCAATTCTTGCTGGCAGCTTGAAAACTGTAAACTTTTTAAGTGTTGGACTTTGTATGACTCAAAATTTTAACGCCAATATTTTTCCTATTACTGCAAATGAGTATCGACTCCAAATATCAGTTATCAGCCTACTTGACTACTACTAATTGGTATCAGCCCTGAAAAAATACATCTGTCAATCTCTACCTCATTATATCCCCCATGAAAAAATGAATTCAAGAGTGTATAGTTGTTATACTGTATTTCTAAGTAACAGGCCCATCGGTTTTTGCGGTTCTGGACATACCATAGAATGAATCAGTATTCTAATGTTTTGAAACATTCCTCTAATTTAATGTTAAGTGTGTGTGGTCTTTTGCAAGGCCCAAGCCATGGAGGAAGACAGTTCATCTGTGACAGATCACTCCTCAGACGAAAGTAAGTATTGATACCATTTTGTATTTTAAGACCTTCAGCTTCAGCGCCATTTATTCTAGAATTTGTAGTGGAACTGCAATCAGGACATAGCGAGAAGCCTCACACGCTTCTCGCTATGTCCTGATTGCATGTTCCTGCTAATAAATCACATCTATTGTCATCTGCAGGTTTCAGTTGCACAATATATTTAGCTACGTCATCTCCATAAATTAAAATAGATATGTTCACATTTATTGAGGTGTACCTATATTGTATAATATTATTGATGCATTGAAATGAAGATTCTTGGCCGAAACTGAAAACCGAAATGGGGGAGCCCACAGCCGAAAACATGTAAGGCGGAACACCGAAAGAAATGATCAATCAATCAAACTTTATTTGTAAGCTCTTTTCATACAAAAAAATGCAATGCTTTACATTGATTAAAATATACAAATAATTCCAATCTGCCAATTATTAATAATCAATGTATGCCAGTTATTACTAAAATTGCTTTTATTGCTATGACTTTAGAGCTGCCCATAGAAATTCCCTTTCAGAACAATTTGTCTGAATTTCCATATTTTTGAATTTATGTCAAGAACATTACCGCGGGACAGTTATCGCTGTCTATTATGTAATAGGATAAATAAAAAACTAGTTTTATGCATTGTGAGATTCAAAATGAGTCATTTTGATTGGCTCATGAAGGCTACTTACGTGGTCATTTGACTGCCTTGTGTCGTCTGATTGGTGAATTGGAGTCAAATGACAGTGATTGGCGCAACGGGCACCCTATGTGGAAGTTGAAGATGGAGTCTAAAAATAGACACGCGCACACACAAGAATGGATGAATAAAAGTAGCGAACGGCATGTCGATCATTGTAACGCAGTAAAAGTATCGATCCTTCTTCACATAAATACTCAAAAGTAAAAAGTACGGTGCATTTAAAGTACTCTGACAAATACATCCATCAATTTACTGTACCGCTTATCCTCACGAGGGTCGCGGGCGTGCTGTACCCTATCTAAGCTATATTCAGGCGAGAGGCGGAATACACCCTGAACTGGTCACCAGCCAATCGCAGGGCACATACAAACAAACAATCATTCGCACTCACATTCACACTTACGGGCAATTTAGGGTCTTCGATCAACCTACCACTTATGTGATTGGGATGTGGGAGGAAACCGGAGTACCCGGAGAAAACCCACGCAGACACGGAGAGAACATGCAAACTCCACACAGGCTGGGCCCGGGATTTGAACCCGGTCCTCAGAACTGTGAGGCAGATGTGCTAACTCGTCGACTGCCGTTCCGCCCTGACAAGTACAGTTTATTGAAAATGTTACTTGAGTAAATGTAACGGAGTAAATGTAGTGCGTTACTACCCACCTCTGGTACCTGGTCATAAAGGTGGGGTTTCATTTGTTGAAAGTATGTGTAAACTACGGTGGCCTGGAAGTGCAAAACAATATACTTTGGCTGCCCTCAGTCTAATCTTGAATACAACTTTTGCTAGGGAGCATTTGAAAGTACAGTGGGGCAAAAAAAGTATTTAGTCATCCAGAAATTGTGCAAGTTCTCCCACTTAAAAAGATGAGAGCGGCCTGTAATTTTCCTCGTAGGTAAACCTCACCTGTGAGAGACAAAATGAGAACCAAAAAAAAAAAATCCAGAAAATAACTGTCTGGTTTTTAAAGAATTTAATGGCAAATTATTGTGGAAAATAAGTGTTCGGTCAATAACAAAAGTTAATCTCAATACTTGGTTATATACCCTTTGTTGGCAATGACATAGGTCAAACGTTTTGTGTAAGTCTTCACAAGGTTTTTACACACGGTTGCCGGTATTTTGGCCCATTCCTCCATGCAGATCTCTTTTAGAGCAGTGATGTTTTGGGGCTGTCGCTAGGCAACACAGATTTTCAACTCCCTCCAAAGATTTTCTATGGGGTTGCGATCTGGAGACTGGCTAGGCCACTCCAGGAGCTTGAAAGGCTTCTTACAAAGTCACTCCTTCGTTGCTCGGGCGGTGTGTTTGGGATCATTGTCATGCTGAAAGACCCAGCCACGTTTCATCTTCATTGCCCTTGCTGATGGAAGGAGGTTTTCACTTGAAATCTCACGATACATGGCCCCATTTCTCTTTCCCTTACAGTCTGTCCTTGTCCTGTTGCAGAAAAACAGGCCCATAGCATGATGTTTCCATCCCCATGCCTCACAGTAGGTCTGGTGTTCTTTGAATGCAACTTGGCATTCTTTCTCCTCCAAACACAACAAGTTGAGTTTTTACCAAAAAGTTCAATTTTGGTTTCATATGACATTATCCCAATCCTCTTCTGGATCATCCAAATGCTCTCTAGCAAAGTTCAGACGGGCCTGGACATGTACTGGCTTAAGCAGGGGGACACGTCTGGCACTGCAGGATTTTAGTCCCTGGCGGCGTAGTGCGTTACTGATGGTAGCCTTTGTTATTTTGCTCCCAGCTCTCTGCAGGTCATTTACTAGGTCCCCCCGTGTGGTTCTGTGATTTTTGCTCACCGTTCTTGTGATCATTTTGATCCCACGGGGTGAGATCTTGCGTGGAGCCCCAGATCGAGGGAGATTATCAGCGGTCTTGTATGTCTTCTATTTTCCAATAATTGTTCCCACAGATGATTTCTTCACACCAAGCTGCTTACCTATTGCAGATTCAGTCTACTGTTAACGAGTTCAAACAGGTACCATTAATACAGGTAATAAGTGAAGGACAGAGGAGCCTCTTAAAGAATAATTTACAGGTGTGTGAGAGCCAGAAATCTTGCTTATTTGTAGGTGACCAAATACTTACTTTCCACCATAATTTGCGAATAAATTCTTTTAAAAATCAGACAGTGATTTTCTGGATTGTTTTTGTTTGTTCTCATTGTCTCTCATAGGTGAGGTATGATGAAAATTACAGGCCTCTCTAATCTTTTTAAGTGGGAGAATGTGCACAATTGGTGGCTGACTAAAAACCTTTTTGCCCCACTGTAAGTGCACGAGACCCACCTTCCCTATCCATTGCTGTTTTGTTAGTCTGTGTCGTTCTGACTGATGTGGCGCGTTTTTTTTTTTCTCTTTCAGTACTATTTTGAATTGGAAAATCACCCTAAATCAAACCAGCTACTACAGCACCATGTAAAAGCAGCATTATTGGTTTGTTGCAATATAGTGTTTTTTTTCTGGGCAGGCTCAATTTCCACCCAAACCCTCATTGACGATCACCCTGCGATTGACTGGCGATCAGTCCAGACTGAACTTGGCTCTACCTCTTTATCAGCTGGGAACAGGATGAGCAGTGTTGAACATAAATGGGCTACATGTTTCATTTAAATAGTGATACTTTGATGTGTTTGCTCAACAGGAGACATAGCTTTCGACATTGAATATGTCATAGAATCGGATACCTCCCCTGAACATGAGGACGACAAAAAGCCCAAGAAAAAGCAATGCAAGAGCCACCCTTGCACCGTTTGCAACAAAATATTTGACAGGCTTTCCAAACTTAACAGGCACCAATCTGTACACATAAGGCCAAAAACCTTAAAGACTCGCTATACCTGTCTGCATTGTGAGAAGACTTTCACAGAAGAAGAGAAACTGGTACGACACCAGGATACCCACAACCGGAAAAAGGAGCACCCGTGTCCCGACTGCAATAAAGTGTTCAACAAGCCTTCCAGGCTAGCGCGGCATCAACGCATCCACGCCAGGAAACCAAAGGTGCCCCACCAGTGTTCCTTCTGCTCCAAGACATTTGATAAACTTTACAGGCGTATCCGTCACGAGCGAATGCATACGGGCGAGAGGCCTTTCACCTGTTCCTTCTGCAAGAAGGGATTCTCCGAGATGGGTCACTGCAAAGCTCACGAAAAGACGCACCAGGACAATCCGGAGAAGCCCCACCGTTGCCCCGACTGCGACATGTCCTTCTTCAAGGCCTCGGAACTCGGTCGACACCAGCGCTCGCACACCGGGGAGAAACCTTTTCAGTGCAGCGAATGCGGCATCACCTTGGCCCGTTCCGAGAGTCTGAAGAGACACATGAGGAGCCACACGGGCGAGCGGCCGTACGTCTGCATCACTTGCAGCAAGGGATTTTACTCCCGTCGGGATTTAAACATTCACCTTGTGATCCACTCTGGAGAGAAGCCCCACCTTTGCACTGTGTGCGGCAAAGGGTTTGCGCAGCTGGGTAACATGAAGGAGCACAAAAAGAACGTCCACGTAAGGTCCGGCAAGTACGTTTGCAACAAATGCGGGGCCACATTCACCAGGTACAAGTCTCTGAACATGCACCAACGGGTGCACACCGGGGAGAGGCCTTATCTCTGCCTGCCGTGCGGTCGCAGCTTTTCCTGGAGTCACTGCCTGTGCAGACACCGCAGGACTCAGGCTCACAAGCAGATGTTGAGCAACGCGGCCAAAAGCCTAGAAGATTTTCAAGAGCTCGTTGAGGATCCGTGCAGTTGAAAACTGATCTGGCACTGGCCTCGTAAAACTGGTGCCAGACAAGCACTAACTTTTTGGCTGTACGAGACCCCTTTGTTTCCCTTCAGTTGTCGTAAGTTGTAATAAAGATAATTTGGACAACTTTATGTGGGACAGTTTGGGAAAGGCCTTTTCTTTTCCAGCATGACAGTGCCACCATGCGGGAACATTGTCCTTAAACTGTTCGACTATTTTCTCACACACTTGTTCACACAGAGGTGAACCTCGCCCCTTCTATGCTTGTGAATGGCTGAGCAATTCAGGGAAGCTTGTTTTATACCCAATCATGGCACCCACATGTTCCCAATTAGCCTGTTCACCTGTGGGATGTTCCAAACGGGTGTTTGATGAGCATTCCTAACTTTCTCAGTCTTTTTTGCCACCTGTCCCAGCTTTTTTGGAACGTGTCGCAGCCATAAAATTCTAAGTTAATGATTATTTGCTCAAAACAATAAAGTTTATCAGTTTGAACATTAAATATCTTGTCTTTGTAGTGTATTCAATGAAATATATTGAACATGATTTGCAAATCATTGTATTGTGTTTTTATTTATGTTTAACACAATGTCCAAACTTCATTGGAATTGGGGTTGTCAGTAATAGAACAGTAAGCGAACACTGAACTGACAAAATAAATAAAATAGAACAAATAAAGTGTCAGGTGCTGAGTTGTCTTGCATTGTTGATATGGAGAATTATAGTATTGTTGCTGTATTCATGTATGGCAGTTGGAAATCTTCAGGTTGAAGCGTACTGTCTGTCCCAAGTGTGTCTCGGGGTGATAGTATGTGAATTTTCCAAGCTTCCACGGAGCATGTAAACGCACCACAGCACTGACCGTTCCTCAAACACCCGCACACACATAAATTAAAAACAAAATAGTTTTCGGAACAGTAACACCTCCAGTTTAGCCACGCCAACTTTCACTATTACAACGCTCACTTTAAACATAATGCTATAACCTCTGCACTACTGTAATAATAGAGAGGTAAGTATTTTTGTTTCACGACTCTCAACGGTGTGGTGAGGTTAGCTTGCTAGCTTATTGGTTTGAATGCAGCTAATGTCACCTCGTGCGAACGTGTTTGCACATAAAAGGACAAACTCCGCTCACATACTCTCCATTGTTCCCATACGAGGAGACAGGTAAACGTCAGTCTTCAAAAATACTTGTTGGGTTGTAAAAGGTGTTAGTGTACATAGAGGGCGTGCTGTGATTCGTTGGAGATGAACGCTACTTTTCACTTGTTTTGCTGTCGTGTTAGTAAAACTGGCCGGTGTCACCTAAATACGATAAACGCGTCTTAACTTTTTTTCGGCGAGGTTCACATAACTAAAGGACCTTAAATGTTCTAATTTGATGGTTGTACCCTGAAACAACCTGTACTGCATACTACGAAGAGAGAGGACTATCCCGGTCTGTTTTCTTAGTTTATTAAACATGCAATTGCTGTCATATAATCAATTTGATTTGCTTCGCCGCCGGCATTAATACATTATCTGAGCGATTTCCATAATTTTGAGCGATTCGAAAAGGAACTCCAAGAACACAAACGTGCTGAAAGGCATTTAAATGAAGTTATAGGTGGAGTTTGCAGTTTTTTGTTGTTGTTTTCACGCATGTTAAAACTGCAGGTCCCCACAGAAGAATATTAGTAAAATTATCTTTTGAAAAAGCATTCCTCTCTGTCCACGTTATGCGTCTCCTTTAGTTTTATTATTTTAAAACGTGTCCCGCCTCGACAGGAAAAGGCTATCAGAGACTGTAGAGACAGAAGGTGTGGCCACATAGTGTCAAAAGTTTGCTAAGTTGGTCAGGTCTCGAAAATGTTTGTACAATGCACGTCTCGCGCAGGTTCACGTTGGTGAGGGGCGTGGCTTTTGTTAGAGACGGGTGTGGGTGAGTGAAGTGAAGTGAAGTGAAGTGAAGTGAGGCTTCATTCAAATCTTGCTGGCAGCTTGAAAAGTGTAAACTCTTTAAGTGTTGGAGTTTGTATGACTCAAAGTTTTAACGCCAATATTTTCCCTATGACTGCAAATGAATTTCGGCTCCAAAAATTAGTTATTAGGCTCCTTGACTACTAACAATTGGTATCAGCCCTGAAAAAAAACATCTGTCTGTCTCGACCTCACTATATCCCCCATTATAAAATGAATGCAAGAGTGTATAGTTGTTATACTGTATCTCTAAGTAACAGGCCCATCGGTTTTTGCGGTTCTGGGCATACCATAGAATGAATCAGTATTCTAATGTTTTGAAACATTCCTCAAATTTAATGTTAAGTGTTTGTGGTGTTTTGCAAGGCCCCAGCCATGGAGGAAGACAATTCATCTGTGACAGATCACTCCTCAGACGAAAGTAAGTATTGACACATTTTTGTATTTTAAGTGGACTTTACACCGATCTGATCGGTATCGGCCAATAATTAGCATTTTATGATGATCGGCTTTCATGGCATAATTCGCTGATCCGATAAATGATGTCGTCGATCGGCTCCGCAAAAGACATTTACTCCGCATCGCTGTCACGTATGAATCCAAAAGCTAGTTTATTTTTAGCCTTGTCTTGTGGCATAGTACTGTAAGTACTGACGTCCAATAAAGTTTTTTCAATCTTGTCAGTGAAAAATACACGTCGTCGGTGTGGGATTATTTTGCGGTGTCTCACACAAACAACACGCAAGTTATTTGCAGTCTGTGCACAACTGACGTACATCGTGGGGGACATCACCTAAATGCTTCAACAACAAATTTGACGAGGCAACTAAATAATGTACACAAGGAGGAGCATGCTTCGTTCAAGGAACGCAGCGTGGGGGCAGACTCCCCCCCCCCCCCCCCCCCCCCCAAAAGGACGCAAACTCTGGACAACACCCGTCCATATAGCCAGGACAGTGAGAAAGTTAGAGTAAGCATGTCATTAACATTATTTGTTGAAATAATTTAATTACATTAAGTTAGCACCCATTATTTCTGTCATGTTGTAATGTTGATTTGACCTAACTTTATGCCAGTGGTCAATCCTTGAATGCCCCCTAGAGGTCATTGATCTTTTAACTTTTGTCTAAAATGAGAATACTTTATACTACAGAATGCTTTAAGATACTCGGTGTACAGTACAAAAGTATATACAATAAATGAACAAGTCATGTCAATAGACACATTGCTCCATCTTGTGATCGGTTATCGTTTTTTTAAACTTGCTGATTGGCCCCAAAAATCCAGATTGTGTGAAGCCTAATTTTAAGACCTTCAGCGCCATTTATTGTTCTCAAGTTTGTAGTGGAACTGCGTGAGGCTTCAGGCTATGTCCCGATTGCATTTTCCAGCTCATAAATCACATCTGTAGTCATCTGCAGGCTTCTGTTGCACAATATATTTACGCACGTCATCTCAATAACTTAAATTTCATCTTGATGTCTGCAGTTTTATTGTAGCCCATCTCTGAATCAGCTAATATATGGAATACCCAAATCATGATTTTACACTTTAACTTTTCCACTGCACGGTACTGACTCAGCTCGAGATGGCCCTACTCTGTAAAACTAGGTATGAAAAAGTCGCACAGATTGGCCATTGCTGCTATTTTCACAGAAGATACACAGCTAGAAAAAACAAAAAAAAGATGCTTACATTGGCTGCCCAGTTGTTGTGCCGTAACTCTGGACCCTGTTGTATTCCACTCAAGACAGTCTCCACTTTATTTTTGGTTGCCCTCAGTCTCTTCTTGAATAAAACCTTACTGTGACAAAGGATTTGCAGGAGACCCTCCTTCCCTATCCATTGTTGTTTGTTAGTCTGGCTCGTTCTGACTGATGTGGCGTTTGTTAGTTTTTTTTTTGTACTATTTTGAATCGGAAAATCACCCCAAATCAAACCAGCTACTACAGCACATTGTAAAAGCAGCATTATTGGTTTGTTGCAATATAGTGGCTTTTCCTGGCCAGGCTCATTTTCCACCCAAACCCTCATTAACGATCACCCTGCGATTGACTGGCGATCAGTCCAGACTGAACTTGGCTCTACCTCTTTATCAGCTGGGAACAGGATGAGCAGTGTTGAAAATAAATGGGCTACGTTTCATTTAAATACTAATACTTTGATGTGTTTGCTCATCAGGTGACGCAGCCTTCGACATTGAGTATGTCGTAGAATCGGATACCTCCACTGATCGTGAGGATGACAAAAAGCCCAAGAAAAAGGAAGGGAAGAGCCACCCTTGCACCGTTTGCAACAAAATATTTGACAGGCTTTCCAAACTTAACAGGCACCAATCGGTACACATAAGACCAAAGACCTTAAAGACTCACTTTACCTGTCTGCATTGTGAGGTGACTTTCACAGAAGAAGAGAAACTGTTACGACACCAGGATACCCACAACCGGAAAAAGGAGCACCCGTGCCCCGACTGTGATAAAGTGTTCAACAACCCTTCCAGGCTATTGCGGCATCAACGCGTCCACGCCAGGAAACCAAAGGTGCCCCACCAGTGTTCCTTCTGCTCCAGGACATTCGATAAACTGTCCAAGCGTATCCGTCACGAACGAATGCACACGGGCGAGAGGCCTTTCACCTGCTCCTTCTGTAAGAAGGGATTTTCTGAGATGGGTCACTGCAAAGCTCACGAAAAGAAGACGCACAATGACAATCCGGAGAAGCCCCACCGCTGCCCCGACTGCGACATGTCCTTCTTCAGGGCCTCGGAACTCTGTCGACACCAGCGCACGCACACTCGGGAGAAACCTTTTCAGTGCAGCGATTGTGGCATCACCTTCGCCAGTTCCGAGAATCTGAAGAGACACATGAGGAGCCACACGGGCGAGCGGCCGTACGTCTGCATCACTTGCAGCAAGGGATTTTACTCCCGTCAGGATTTAAACATTCACTTGCTGATCCACTCAGGAGAAAAGCCCCACCTGTGCCCTGTGTGCGGCAAAGGGTTTGCGCACCTGGGCAACATGAAGGAGCACGAGAAGAACGTCCACGCAAAGTCCAGCAAGTACGTTTGCAACAAATGCGGGGCCACATTCACCTGGTACAAGTCTCTGAACCTGCACCAGCGGGTGCACACCGGGGAGAGGCCTTATCGCTGCCTGCCGTGCGGTCGCAGCTTTTCCTGGCGTCACTGCCTCAGCAACCACCGCAGGACTCAGGCTCACAAGCAGATGTTGAGCAACGCGGCCAAAAGCCTAGAAGATTTTCAAGAGCTCGTTGGAGATCAATGCAGTTGAAAACTGATCTGGCACTGGCCTCGTAAAACTGGTGCCAGACAAGCACTAACTTTTTGGCTGTACGAGACCCCTTTGTTTCCCTTCAGTTGTCGTAAGTTGTAATAAAGATAATTTGGACAACTTTATGTGGGACAGTTTGGGAAAGGCCTTTTCTTTTCCAGCATGACAGTGCCACCATGCGGGAACATTGTCCTTAAACTGTTCGACTATTTTCTCACACACTTGTTCACACAGAGGTGAACCTCGCCCCTTCTATGCTTGTGAATGGCTGAGCAATTCAGGGAAGCTTGTTTTATACCCAATCATGGCACCCACATGTTCCCAATTAGCCTGTTCACCTGTGGGATGTTCCAAACGGGTGTTTGATGAGCATTCCTAACTTTCTCAGTCTTTTTTGCCACCTGTCCCAGCTTTTTTGGAACATGTTGCAGCCATGAAATTCTAAGTTAATGATTATTTGCAAAAAAAAAACAATTAAGTTTATCAGTTTGAACATTAAATATCTTGTCTTTGTATTGTATTCAATTACATATTGGTTGAAAATGATTTGCAAATCATTGTATTCTGTTTTTATTTATGTTTAACACAACGTCCATTGGGACTCCATCGTTCTGCTGGGGGACTTCAATACTCACGTGGGCAATGACAGTGAGACCTGGAAGGGCGTGATTGGGGGGGCCCCACCGATCAGAACCCGAGTGGTGTTCTGTTATTGGACCGAGTGGTGTTCTGTTATTGGACTTCTGTGCTCACCCTGGATTGTCCATATGAACACCATGTGCAAGTATAAGGGTGTCCACACGTGCACTTGGCACCAGGACAACCTAGGTCGCCGTTCGATGATCGACTTTGTGGTCGTGTCATCGGACTTGCGGCCGCATGTCTTGGACACTCAGGTGAAGAGAGGAGCAGAGCTGTCAACTGATCACCACCTGGTGGTGAGTTGGCTCCGATGGTGGGGGAAGATGCCGGTCCGACGTGGCAGGCCCAAACATACTGTGAGGGTCTGCTGAGAACGTCTGTCAGAATCCTCTGTCAGAAGGAGTTTCAACTCCCACCTCCGGTAGAACTTCACCCACGTCCTGGAGAAGGCGGGGGATATTGAGTCCGAGTGGACAATGCTCCATGCCTCTATTGCCGAGGCGGCCGACCGGAGCTGTGGCCGTAAGGTAGTCTGTGCCTGTCGTGGCGGCAATCCCTGAACCCTTTGGTGGACACCAGTAGTGAATGATGCCGTGAAGCTGAAGGAGTCCTATCGGGTGTTTTTGGCCTGTGGGACTCCTGATGCAGCTGACGGGTGCCGGCTGGCCAAGTGGAATGCGGCTTTGGTGGTCACTGAGGCAAAAACCCGGCCGTGGGAGGAGTTCGGTGAGGCCATAGAGAACGACTTCCGGGCGAGAATAATTCGAAGATCTCAATTCCACCAACACGCCTTCCTTTGAAGAAGCAGAGTCTGTGTTCTCTGAGGTAGGCTCTCCTATCTCTGGGGTTGAGGTGACCGAGGTGGTTAAAAAGCTCCTCGATTGCAAGGCCCCGGGGGTGGATGAGATTCGCCCGGAGTTCCTAAAGTCTCTGGATGTTGTGGGGCTGTCCTGGTTAATACGCCTCTACAACGTCGTGTGGACATTGGGCACACTGCCTCTGGATTGGCAGACTGGGGTGGTGGTCCCCCTTTTTAAGAACGGGGACCGGAGGGTGTGTTCCAACTACAGGGGGATCACACTCCTCAGCCTCCCTGGTAAGGTCTATTCAGAGGCGCTGGAGAGGAGGGTCCGTCAGGAAGTCGAATCTCAGATTCAGGAGGAGCAGTGTGGTTTTCGTCTTGGCCGTGGAACAGTGGACCAGCTCTACACCTTCGGCAGGGTCCCCGAGGGTGCATGGGAGTTTGCCCAACCAGTCTACACGTGTTTTGTGGACTTGGAGAAGGCCCTCGACCGTGTCCCTTGTGGAGTCCTGTGGGGGGGTGCTTCAGGAGTATGGGGTACCGAACCACCTGATACGGGCTGTTCGGTCCCTGTATGACCGGAATCAGAGTTTGGTGCGGCAGTAAGTTGGACTCGTTCCCGGTGAGGGTTGAACTCCGCCAAGGCTGCCCTGTCACCGATTCTGTTCATAACTTTTATGGACAGAATTTCTAGGCGCAGCCGAGGCGTCGAGGGGGTCCGGTTTGGTGCCCTCAGAATTGCATCCCTGCTTTTTTGCAGATGATGTGGTTCTGTTGGCTTCATCAGGCCGTGATCGCCAACTCTCACTGGAGCTCAGTGTGAAGCGGCTGGGATGAAAATCAGCACCTCCAAATCTGAGACCATGGTCCTCAGTCCGAAAAGGTTGGAGTGCCCTCTCCGGTCGGGGTTGAGATCCTGCCCCAAGTGGAGGAGTTAAGTATCTTGGGGTCTTGTTCACGAGTGAGGGAAGAATGGAACGGGAGATCGACAGGCAGATCGGTGCAGCGGCTGAAGTGATGCGGACTTTGGACAGGGTGTCCGGGCTCTCCCTTAGAGAGAGGGTGAGAAGCTCGGTCATCCGGGAGGATCTCAGAGTAGAGTCGCTGTTCCTCCACATCGATGAGGTGGCTGGGGCATCTGTTTAGTATGCCTCCTTGACGCCCCAATGGTGAGGTGTTCTGGGAACGTCCCAGCGGGAGGAGACCCCGGCGACGACCCTGGACACGCTGGAGAGACGTAGTCTCCGGATCCCCCTGGAAGAGCTAGAGGAAGCGGTTGGGGAGAGCGAAGTCTGGGCTTCCCTGCTGAGGCTGCTGCCCCCGCAACCCGACCTCAGATAAGCGGAAGACAATGGATGGATGGATGGACAATGTCCCAACTTCATTGGAATTGGGGTTGTAGAACAGTAAGTGAATGTGGAAGTGACAAAATAAATAAAATATATCAAATAAAGTGTCAGGTGCTGAGTTGTCTTGCATTGTTGATATGGAGAATGATAGTATTGTTGCTGTATTCATGTACGTATTTTCATGACCATAAGGCGCACTTAAAAGTCTTACATTTTCTCCAAAATGGAGGGGGCGCCTTATAATGCGGCGCGCCTTGTGTGCGCAAAGGCGCGCAGAGTTCCAAAATCTATAAATGTTGTGTGATGAGCGCTCCGCTTGGCTGACTGGGAGCATTTCCTGCCGACACGCTGCTTATACAGAGGAAAAGCGGACGTGTCTGAGGACAGCATGTGGCCGTTAAAGGGGGAAGGGTGCGCGTGAAAGAGGACGCTAAAGGCAAGCCCCCAGTGGGTATACGTGCATTGTGCAAAACAACATCGGTTTGGCGAAGGACCCTCGAAAATGGCACCTACGAAGAGACGCGCTTACGAAGCACAGTTTAAACTGCAAGCTATCAGTTACGCGGAGGAACATGGGAATCGAGCAGCCGCGAGAGAATTCAAGATCAACGAATCCATGGTTCGCAAGTGGAGGAAGCAGGAGAACGAGCTTCGCCAAGTCAAGAAGACGAAGCTGAGTTTCCGCGGAAACAAGGCGAGGTGGCCCGAGTTGGAAGACCAACTCGAGCAATGGATTAATGAGCAAAGAACAGCCGGGAGAAGCGTCTCTTCAGTCACCATTCGACTGAGGGCAATAGCGCTTGCAGAAGAAATGAAAATCGAACATTTTCAAGGAAGTCCATCTTGGTGCTTTCGTTTTATGAAACGGCGCCATTTATCCATCCGGGCAGGGACTACCGTGGCGCAGCAACTTCCGGCGGATTACAAGGAAAAACTGGCCATCTTCCGCTCCTATTGCAGTAAAAAGATTGCCGACAAACACAACCAGCCCAACCACATCTCCAACATGGACGAGGTGCCGCTCACTTTCGAAATCCCGGTGAACCACACTGTAGAGAAGAAGGGGACCAGCACGGTGGCGATACGCACAACGGGGCTTATGTTTTAGCGTGCATGCATGCATGCATGCATGCATGCTACCGTATGTTTTAAGCTAGCACATGTTCTACCATGCCTGCGCCCAATAATACGGTGCGCCGTATGTATGTGTTAAATACAGAAATAGACCTCGTAACTGAGACTGCACCTTTATGGTCGCGAAAATACGGTATGTCAGTTGGAAATCTTCAGGTTGAAGCGTACTGTCTTCCCAAGTGTGTCTCGGGGTGATAGTATGTGAATTTTCCAAGCTTCCACGGAGCATGTAAACGCACCACAGCAGTGACCGTTCCTCAAACACCCACACACACGTAAATTAAAAACAAATAGTTTTCGGAACAGTAACACCTCCAGTTTAGCCACGCCAACTTTCACTATTACAACGCTCACTTTAAACATAATGCTATAACCCCTGCACTACTGTATTAATAGAGAGGGAAGTGTTTTTGTTTCACGACTCTCAACGGTGTGGTGAGGTTAGCTTGCTAGCTTATCGGTTTGAATGCAGCTAATGCTAACAGCATGTCACCTCGTGCGAACGTGTTTGCACATAAAAGGACAAACTCCGCTCACATACTCGCCATTGTTCCCATACGAGGAGACAGGTAAACGTCAGTCTTCAAAAATACCTGTTGGGTTGTAAAAGGTGTTAGTGTGCATAGAGGCCGTGCTGTGATTCGTTGGAGTTGAACGCTACTTTTCACTTGTTTTGCTGTCATGTTGTTAGTATAAATGGCCGGTGTCACGTAAATACGATAAAGACGTCTTAACTTTTTTTCGGCGAGATTCACATAACTACCTTATCACCGCAAAATACGTTAAATGTTCTATTTGTATGGTCTTATACTTAAACAACCTGTGCTTCATACTGCGAAGAGGGAGGACTATCACTATATGCTTTCTTAGTTTATTAAACATCCAATTTCTGCCATATAATCAATTTGATTTGCATCGCCGCCGATTATCTGAGTGATTCCCATAATTTTGACCGATGCGAAAAAGAACTCCAACAACACAAACGTGATTCCTGAAGGCGTGTGGCTGCTTCACAATCAATGAGAAATAGCATACATCGTTTCCCTTTTGACAAATCAGCAACCCAATGAAATTTGACCCATTGTGGGCCACCATCGACAGTTTGGGAAACTACACTAAAGCAATATAGTTGCATCCTTAGTTTAACATTATTCACACAATTAAGAGATTAACTGTTTACAATTGTACAATTTGAGCGGTGACTTTGTTGCATTATGATAACGATGATATTAAAAAAAATCTCTTGAGTTAGATTTGTAGGCTGATTAAAACTAAAATTGACATGCTGATTCGAAAAATTCCAGTCCTTTTTTTTTTTTTTAATCACATCAATTTTTTTTTCTCTACCGCTTACCCTCCAGGTAAGCAAAATTCCACTGATTAGCTGTGGTAAGATTTGCCAGGTGATTACGATTGGACTCATCGACAACTTGCTTGTGCTGGCTTTTCTCTTAACCTTGTAACCATGGGTGATAACCATTTGTTTTGTTCATATATATATTTGTTCAGAAACTTGACATGATGGAGAAAAACTGAAACCAGTTTTGGATTCCACACCCAAAAATTTGTGAAAAACAGCCGTCAGACCTAACTCAACAAAAATTGTGTTCCCCAGTGATATTTTAAAGCTAAACTTAAGATAACTATTTATCAACATTTTCAGTTAACGTTACGAGAGATGCAGCTGACCCTGGGAATTCCCTGAACTTTTTGTTTTTGCTTGAATGTAAAACAAAGAAGTAAAAGATTAACATTTCAGTTATATCGAAATTTGTTTGTGGTGTTTTGCAAGGCCCCAGTCATGGAGGAAGACAGTTCATCTGTGACAGATCACTCCTCAGACGAAAGTAAGTATTGACACCTTTTTGTATTTTAGGTAGACTTTACAGCGATCTGATCGGCATCGGCCAATAATTAGCATTTTATGATGATCGGCTTTCATGTCATAATTTGCCGATCCATTAAATGACTTAATCGATGGGCTCCGCAAAAGACATTTACTCCGCATCGCCATCACATATGAATCCAAAAGTTAGTTTATTTTTAGACTTGTCACGTGTCTTGCGGCATAGTACTGAAACTATCTGACGTCCAATAAAGTTTTTTCAATCTTGTCGGTGAAAAAAAACCACATAGTCGGTGTGGGATTGTTTCAGACAAACAGCACACAAGTTATTTGCAGTCTGTGCACAACTGACGTACGTCGTGGGGGGACGTCTTCTAAAGGCTTCAACACAGCGAATTTGATCAGGCACCTGAAGAATGTACACGAGGAGCATGCCAGGTCATCGATGTTTTAACTTTTGTCTAAAATGAGAATACTTGATACTACAGAATACGTTAAGATACTCTGTGTACAGTACGCAAGTATATACAATAAATGAACAAGTCATGTCAATAGACACATTTGCTCCATCTTGTGATCTGTTATCGTTTTTTTAAACTTGCTGATCGCTGATTGGCCCCAAAAATCCAGATTGTGTAAAGCCTAATTTTAAGACCTTCAGCGCCATTTATTGTTCTCAAGTTTGTAGTGGAACTGTGTGAATCACATCTGTAGTCATCTGCAGGCTTCTGTTGCACAATATATTTAGGTACGTCATCTCAATAAATTAAAATAGATATGTTCAAATTTATTGAGGTGTACCTATATTGTATAGTATTAGTGATGCACCGAAATGAAAATTCTTGGCCGAAACTGAAAACCGAAATGGGGGAGCCCACAGCCGAAAACAGAAAGGCGGAACACCGAAAGAAATTAACAATCAATCAAACATTATTTGTAAGATCTTTTCATACAAAAAAATGCAATGATTAAAATATAAAAATAATTCAAATCTGCCAATTATTAATAATAAATGTATGCCAATTATTAGTAAAATTGCTTTTATGGCTATGACTTCAGAGCTGCCTTTAGAAATTCACTTTCAGAGCAATTTGTCTGTATTTCCATATTTTTGAAATTATGTCAATAACAGTACCGCGGGACAGTTCGGATAAATATGATAAAATAAAATCTACTAGCTTTAGGCATTGTGAGATTCAGCTTTATGTCTGCAGTTTTATTGTGGCCCATCTCTGAATCAGTTAATATATGGAATACCCAAATCATAATTTTACACTTTTAACTTTTCCGCTGCACGGTACTGACTGAGCTCGAGATGGCCCTACTCTGTAAAACTAGGTATGACAAAGTCGCACAGATTGGCCATTGCTGCTATTTTCACAGAAGATACACAGCTAGAAAAAAAAAAAAAAAAGATGCTTACATTGGCTGCCCAGTTGTTGTGCCGTAACTCTGGACCCTGTTGTATTCCACTCGACACAGTCTGCCTTCAGTCTCTTCTTGAATAAAACCTTACTGTGACAAAGGAATTGCAGGAGACCCTCCTTCCCTATCCATTGTTGTTTGTTAGTCTGTCTCGTTCTGACTGATGTGGCGTTTTTTTACAATTTTGAATCGGAAAATCACCCCAAATCAAACCAGCTACTACAGCACAATGTAAAAGCAGCAGCATTGGTTTGTTGCAATATAGTGGTTTTTCCTGTCCAGGCTCATTTTCCACCCAAGCCCTCATTGACGATCACCCTGCGATTGACTGGCGATCAGTCCAGGCTCAACTTGCCTCTCCCTCTTTATCAGCTGGGAACAGGATGAGCAGTGTTGAAAATAAATGGGCTACGTTTCATTTAAATACTAATACTTTGATGTGTTTACTCATCAGGTGACGTAGCCTTCGACATTGAGTATGTCGTAGAATCGGATACCTCCACTGAGCCTGAGGACGACAAAAAGCCCAAGTAAAAGGAAGGCAAGATCCCCCCTTGCACTGTTTGCAACAAAATATTGGACAGGCTTTCCAAACTTAACAGGCACCAATCTGTCCACATAAGGCCAAAGACCTTAAAGACTCACTATCCCTGTCTGCATTGTGAGAAGACTTTCACAGAAGAAGAGAAACTGGTACGACACCAGGATACCCACAACCGGAAAAAGGAGCACCCGTGTCCCGACTGCAATAAAGTGTTCAACAAGCCTTGCAGGCTAGCGCGGCATCAACCCATCCACGCCAGGAAACCAAAGGTGCCCCACCAGTGTTCCTTCTGCTCCAGGACATTCGATAAACTGTCCAAGCGTATCCGTCACGAACGAATGCACACGGGCGAGAGGCCTTTCACCTGCTCCTTCTGTAAGAAGGGATTCTCTGAGATGGGTCACTGCAAAGCTCACGAAAAGAAGACGCACATGACAATCCGGAGAAGCCCCACCGCTGCCCCGACTGCGACATGTCCTCCTTCAAGGCCTCGGAACTCGGTCGACACCAGCGCACGCACACTGGGGAGAAACCTTTTCAGTGCAGCGAATGCGGCATCACCTTCGCCAGTTCCGAGAATCTGAAGAGACACATGAAGAGCCACACGGGCGAGCGGCCGTACGTCTGCATCACTTGCAGCAAGGGATTTTACTCCCGTCAGGATTTAAACATTCAGTTCCTGATCCACTCGGGAGAAAAGCCCCACCTGTGCCCCGTGTGCGGCAAAGGGTTTGCGCAGTTGGGTAACATGAAGGACCACAAAAAGAACGTCCACGTAAGGTCCGGCAAGTACGTTTGCAACGAATGCGGGGCCACATTCGCCAGGTACAAGTCTCTGAACCTGCACCAACGGGTGCACACCGGGGAGAGGCCTTATCTCTGCCTGCCGTGCGGTCGCAGCTTTTCCTGGCGTCACTGCCTCAGCAACCACCGCAGGACTCAGGCTCACAAGCAGATGTTGAGCGACGCGGCCAAAAGCCTAGAAGATTTTCAAGAGCTCGTTGAGGATCCGTGCAGTTGAACACTGATCTGGCACTGGCCTCGCAAAACTGGTGCCAGACAAGCACTAACTTTTTGGCTGCACGAGACCCCTTTGTTTCCTTTCAGTTGTAGTAAGTAGTAATAAAGATAATTTGGACAATTTTATGTGGGACAGTTTGGGAAAGGCCTTTTCTTTTCCAGCATGACAGTGCCACCATGAGCATTGCAAGTAGAGACTGATATTTGACTACATGTCCATGACTAATATCAGTTTATACTTTTCCAACAGAAATAGTCGTTTGCATCACAACTGGGCCGCAGAAGTGAGTGTCAAGGGTTTTTCTGAAGAAATATAGGGCTTAACCCACCCACGTTTGCCCAAGATCAGGGGTGTCAAACTCGATTGCACATGGGGCCGAAACTCAAAGAACACTTCAGGTTGCGGGCCGGGTTTTTTAACTTATCCTCATGTTTTGTCTGGTCGTGCTGTCTTAGATTAAATTCCTTAAGTACAGCAATATTAGCTCCACAAATAAGACACACGGGTTTACCGGCAATGTCAGTAAACATATTCTCAGCCTCCCATCGGTTTTGAAGATTCTGTTTTCGGAGTCAACTTTTCTCTTCGCCATTGTTTGGGGCTAACCGTTAGGTTCAAATTGATGCTGCGGAAAAGACGCTCGACTTGATTGGTCAGGGACTGTTTCCGGCTCGCGCCGCTGGCCTATCTGCAGCTGTTGCGCTGCATTATGGGATCTGTAGTTTATATATTATTAGAGCGTCATATTGCCGGGCCATTAATAATTACAATATAAAATCATCTCACGGGCCGGATACAATTGTACGCTGGGCCGGATGTGGCCCTTGGGCCGGAAGCTTAACACTTATGCCCAAAATCATCAACGACCCAGTAATCTGAATTGAGATTTATTTCTAACTACATTATGCACATATTGAAGATAATTGCTGAACATGTGCAAAACTGCAAACTATGTCGTACCGAATTGTGGAGCTATAGCGGGAAACTGTTTTTCACAAAAATAAACAAATCCATTGAAGAACCACCACATACAGACGTCTGCACGACATGGGAAACGGCTGGAGAATTCCGTGCGTCAAGCTACTCGTTGAACCAAAAACAAGAGACAACAACACGAAGATGAGGGAACAGAAACCCCGAAATGCAAACGATCTGAAGGCCAGTATCAATGAGCGCCTCCATGCCACGCCAGCTTGATGCTGTAATCAATGCATATTACTTTACAATTCAATTTTGTGAAATACTCTTATTTTTAAAAAAAATTTTGTCTTTCTGACAATCATCAAAATTGAAACAAATAAAGGCTTGAAATATTTCACTTTGTGTGTGGTGATCTGATATAACATACAAGTTTCAGTTTTTGGGAGAAAAAAAAATTGAAATAAATGGACTTTCCCTCGATATTCAAATTTTTTGGGCCCGCACCTCTGTTTTAAGCCAAGTTATATATATTAGTGAAAGATCACCAATACATTTAACATAAACCAATATCCTCCTGTCATTGTTACTCATGAGTTGTCAAAATGTTCAAGTCCAAAACACATTTTGGATAACTTGTTTTCAAATCAGAAGTCAAATAAAATAGTATGTTCCATTGTTGTTGTTTTTATTTAATGTTTTTTGTAAATAGGGGTTTGATACCAAAAACAATGCTTGCAGTATCTCAACATTATTAACAGTGAAGACAATTTGCAAATTGGAAAAAGTTGTAAGTCAAGGGTAACTCGAAAATAGATGCATTTTGGCAGCATGGGAAATACGGGATGGGGGCTGGACTAGCAGGGCGCCCGTTGCTCGGCAACGTTTGTTAGTGGTCGTAGACAACGACCACGTTATTTTATTTTAAATTTATTTATTTTTTCCCCCCACAAACGCCCTTTCTGGAAAACATGTCAAATTAAACATTTAACTTGAAACATAGTCTTTCCTCACTTGAGTTCCAGGCGTTTGGTGACTGAACGGTAAGTTGATTAGCAACAACTTCGCACTCGTATTTGAGTTATTCGAGCTTATTTAGGCGCACGGTAAACGTCCAATGAAAGTTGTACGGCTAGTAATTCGCAAAATGTGCGCATATACGTTACAAAAGTAACCGTCATGGCCATGCAAAAAAAAGACTTTCATATACAGTACGGTGCAGGATTTATATTTGGAACATGTATTGTGGTTGTCGTGTTGAATTGCAATGCGGGCTGTAATAGTCTTTCCAGTCATTTCGCTCCACGAAAGGGATCGAACGTACATGACGTTGCATTCGGATGAATAGTCACACATATATAAACATCACCGAGAAGCCGGATTCACTTCGGCGTCATTTTTATTTCCCAATGACGTGCTTCCTATCGCCGTCAGAAGCTTCTTAGTGACGTCACATGGACCGAGTTTACGAGTAAAAAAAAAAAAAAAGTCATTGGCTCCCACCTGTGGAAATATATATATATATATATATATATATATATATATATATATATATATATATGGTCTAAGGCCATTTTAGAGACATAAAAGATTGCATTTTTAATTTGAATCCTATTTCATTATCAGTCATTGTACAGTGGATTTTGGACAAGATGGAACCCAAAAATGTTGCGCAGCTTGAACTGGCGGCGGTTTCCGGCTTCAACGGTAAGTTCTCCAACAGAGAAAACCTGCAAATGTGAGCATTTTATGTATTTTATTTGTTTTTAAGCGCATTCTACATGATACAATTGCTGAAAACAGGAAAAGACAAGTAGGTACACCATTGTGAAGATGTGGTTCGAAAAAAATTTCACCATTTAAGTTTTATTATTTATTTATTTACAATTTGCACAACAGCTTGGTGTCGTTATTTAAAATCCAAAGTTTCTGACGGTGACATCGCGGAAGTGCCCGCCGCCAATCTGCGTGTTAGCTCGTAAACTAGCTGGTCACTGGCTAGCGGCTCTTGTCCCAACAACTGGGTGGCATATACTGTATTCTAGCCACATAAGGGCGAAAGAAGACAGAGAATCCAGGGTCACTTTACCTCCAATGACCCTCAGGGCACGTGGAAAGGCATCAAGTGCATCACAAACTACAAAACTAAGAATGAACAATGACCCTACCCTGGCAGATGCCCTCAACCAGTTTCTTGCCCACTTTGAGGACCCCAGCAACAACACCCCCGGGCGCCATTCTCACAGCGCCATCCGATGACACGCTCCTCAGTTTTTGAGAAACTGATCATGGCACAGATCAAAAACTCCGTCAACGTCACCGTGGACCTTCACAGTACGCCTACAGGCAGAACCGTTCCACTGATGATGCTGTCTCATCAGTGGTTCACCCAACTGGAAAACAAGAACTCCTCCGAGCGCCTGCTTTTCCTGGATTTCACCTCCGCCTTCAACAACAACATCTCACAGACCCTGCTGCCGAAGCTGGACATTCTACGGCTCAGGCTATCACTGGGGAACTGGATCCTGGACTTCTTGATCTATGGACCGCAGATTGTCAGGATCCACAACACCGTCTCCTCGTCCGTCAGCCTCAGCCTGGCGCCCCTTCCTGTTCACTCTACCGACCTACGACTGCTTCGCGAAACTCCCGAGCTGTCATATAGTGAAGTTTGCGGTGCGATACAGCAGCAGTGGGACACATCACGGACAGAGAGGAAGTAGAACATCTGGTGGACTTCCCGCCACCACTGACATCTTCACCAGCAGATGCCGAAAGAGGGCCCTCTGCATCGTCAAAGAGTCAACCCAGCCCACACACTCGCTCTTCCATCCTCGCCCCTCGGGCAGGAGGCTACGGAGCATCTGGTGCAGGACCACCAGGCTGAGGGACAGCTTCTTTTCAGAAGACTGTTAAACAGTGCTCCGTAGCCCTGACATGAAGCCTATTCCATTTGTATTATCACTGCGTCCACATCCTCGCTGCATTTGCATCTTCGTACACACCCACATCTGTAGATAAGTATTTTCTCTTTTTCATCTTATTTTATTTCATCTTAATTTCGTATTCTATTTAAATGACTCTGGATAAGTCTATGGATTCATTAGACTAATCTGATGACTGGTATACTATGCATGTACTGTAAATAAAAGTGTAATCTGATTTATTAAAAAAAGAATAATAATGTTTTGAAATGAGAATAAGTGAAGTCAAGCAGCATGGTCCATGTGCTTCCCTTTGTTATTTCAGGACAAATACATTTTGGCATGAGACTTCATCCGGACAAAGAGCACCTCATCTACCCTCTGGGATGCACCGTAGTCCTGAGACGGATCAAAGACGCCAAGAGGGTCTTCCTGCACGGTCACACCAGCGATGTATCCTGCGTCTCCATGTCCAAAAGTGGGGTGTATATTGCCTCTGGACAAATCAATTACAATGACTTTGAGGTAGCCCCCCTTTCCCCAACACCACCATGTCATTTCTAGGCATCATAGAATGTAAAACACCCCTGTTCAATGCCATTTTTTGGGTGATAAAACGATGTGCGCACACTTGTGTAACCACATTATCTCATTGATTTGAATTGCCCTTATTTAAAAAGATATCTAAAAAAAAAGAAAAAAAAAAGTAGTTGTACAGGTGGTAGTTCACATTAATGATGGAAAAAGTTTTGGAATGGTGTACTGTGTTCTCATTTATTGATATCACAAAAACCTGGCATTCACACAGGGGTGTATAGAGTTTATATCTACAGTATTTCCTTCGAAAATCATTTTGGAATTCCCTTTTAATTCCCACTTTGAACAAACATATGGTATTTTCCTAGGCCGAGATAATCGTCTGGGACTACGCGGAGCGATGCCTGTACACTAAGTTTGTAATCCACGAATCCAAGGTGGAGGCGTTGGCCTTTTCTCCCAATGACAAGTATCTGGTGTCCCTCGGGGGTCAAGATGATGGAAGGCAAATCTCATGTTTGTTGAGTCGAATGGAGGAAATGTGGGGCTGTCTAACATTGGAAGTGTGCATGCAATTGGAGTAAACCTCTCCACGACGACGAGTTTGCATTTGAATCGGAACATTGCCCGTGGAAAATAAGGGAAACATAAAAATACAGTGGGGCCTTGAGATACGAGTTACTGGTCTCATGGGGTTTTCGAGATACGAGCCGTCGTCGAGCCAATTCTTTTGATACGAGCGCTGTATGGTGGCAGTGAACTCAACTCACTTCACAGTATGTAGTAAGTCGCAAATAGTGAACTGTTATTCAAAAAGAGGCTTCAAGCTGTTTATTGCCTATTCGCTAACTGTCAAATGAAACATAAAATAGAGAATTACATGTGTATGTAAAACAACCACATAGCATTGCCTTTCAGCCTGCTAGCTTAGTGCAGACGCTAAATAGTATCTATGTTGCGGTGCTATAACTGTTTAAGCAACAGATTGAACACAAACAGTGGAGTAACACATGTACATAGACATTATAACAGTACTGACAGTCATATATTCTTTATTTTCTGGGGAAAAAAAGACTACTCGTAGTGCTGCACTGATGAGCTCGAGCTGTTTGGACATCTCAATAAACAGTATAGATGTCTGTGTGCCTTATACTGCCCCCAGTGACCAAGGCGCGCATACCAGAAAGAGCAGCACAATGGCCGTTTAATTCAAAAAGAGGCAGTGTGACAAAAACGGTTAAATTTTTTAAATTATGCCATTGCTGTATGGTTTTATAAAGTACAATAGAGATCAATTTCAATTTTAGTTTTTTTTTTTCTATGGGAGGCGGGAACGGATTAATGGCATTTCCACTTACTTCAATGGGAAAAGATGATTTGAGATGCAAATGTTTTGAGTTATGAACGTGGTCACGGAGTGAATTAAACTCGTATCACAAGGCACCGCAGTACAGTGAACCTGCACTATTCACGGCTTATAAGGGCCGAGCCCGGATGCAAATAGCGAAAATCAGCGAGTCATTGATGTGCACCCAGAAAGGTTTGTAATTACATATAGATGCCACAAGATGGTGGCAAAACACTTTTTTCCTATGAGACAATAGACTCCTCCCCTCATAGGTACTGTATATTAGCGCAAATATTTAGACTCCCCCCAAAAATCTGCGACTATACGGGGGTTCACTGTATATCTTTTTTTTTTTTTTTTTTTAAATTGTTGAGACTTTAGTGAGAAAGTTGGCTCAATTTATCAGAGAATTTTCCCACCACAGGATAATTTCATCCCACTGTAGCATTTGACAGTTGTGGGTTTTCTTCTCAGAATACTCTTGTGGAACCTTACGACCAAGCAGGCCATCTGCTCGGCTCCAGCTTTACCTTTGAGTTTGTGTCACCGCCTCACCGTCAAGTACTCAAACACCAACGACAACATATTCGTCTCTGCCGGCAGGTGGGTGAACGATGTCCATCTTCTCTTTTTGGTTTAATTTATCTGGATAATAAAAAAAAACAACAACATTTTCTTTCATCAATGCAAAGATCTTCAAGGTTTTTCCCCGAAAATCAATTGTTTTGAGTTTTGGCTTCAGTTGTTTTCATCCAGATAGATTTCTAGACGGCGCTTGAGCCGTCATAATTATGAATTATCTTCACCTTGTAAACAATCAGAATCAGAATGCCAAGTATGTCCAAAACACACAAGGAATTTGTCTCCGGTAGTTGGAGCCGCTCTAGTACAACAGACAGTCAATTTACAGAACACTTTGGAGACATAAAGACATTGACAAAAAACAATTGTGCAAAAAGATGCAGAGTCCTCTAGCATTTAGAGCAGTTCGAATGACTAATATTGCGAAAGTCCGGTGCAATGACCATTGTGCAAAGGGCGCTGAGACTTCAAGGAGTGTACGCGGTATAAAGTGACGAGTAGTGCGATCATCTGGGACAATGTCGGTTGTGCAAATGTTACAGATACTCCTCAATCAGTGTGCAAATGGAGCAGATGCTACTCTGGCATGAGTGGCCAGTATATGCCAATAGTGCAGCATGGCGAGACAACTACAGTGAGTGCACGAGTAATACATCATTGGCCGAACTCAAGTCAAAAAATTGCCAGCTTGTTGTAATGGAATTATAGGTTAGGTGTTTAAGAAGTTGATCGCAAGAGGGAAGAAGCTGTTGGAATGTCTACTAGTTCTAGTTTGCGTTGATCGGTAGCGCCTACCTGAGGGAAGGAGCCGGAAGAGCCGGTGACCGGGGTGCGGAGGGTCCGAGGGGATTTTGCACGCCCTTGTCTTAGTTCTGGCAGCGTGCAAGTCCTCAATGGTGGGTAGGGGGGTACCGACAATCCTTTCAGCAGTTTTGATTGTCCGTTTCAGTCGGAGTTTGTCCTTTTTTGTAGCAGCACCAAACCGGACTGTGATGGAAGAACACAGGACCGATTCGATGACCGCTGTGTAGAACTGTCTCAGCAGCTCCGGTGGCAGGCCGCAGGAAGTACATCCTCTGCTGGGCCTTTTTGAGGACGGAGTTGATGTTGGTCGCCCACTTCAGGTCCTGAGAGATTGTAATTCCTAGGAACTTGAAGGTCTCGACGGTTGACACAAGGCAGCCGGACAATGTGAGGGGCAGCCGTGGCGAAGGATGCCTCCTGAAGTCCACGATCATCTCTGCAGTCTCGAGCGTGTTCAGCTCCGGGTCGCGTCGGCCGCACCGCAGCTCCGGCCGCTCCGCTTCCTGTCGATATGCAGACTCGTCACCGTCCTCGATGAGGCCGATGACGGCGGTGTCATCTGCAAACTTCAGGAGTTTGACAGTCGGGTTCGCTGAGGTGCGGTCGTTCGTGTAGAGAGAGAAGAGCAGCGGAGAGAGGACACAACCTCGGGGCGCCCCAGTGCTGATGCTGCGTGCGGATGAGGTGGCCTCCCCCGGCCTGACCTGCTGTGTCCTGCCCGTCAGAAAGCTGTAAATCCACTGGCAGATGGCAGGTGAGACGCTGAGCTGGAGAAGCTTGGTTGAAAGGAGTTCAGGGATGATGGTGTTGAACGCTGAGCTGAAGTCCACGAACAGGATCCTCGCGTAGGTCCCTGCACTGTCGAGGTGTTCTAGGATGAAGTGCAGTCCCATGTCGACTGCATCATCCGCAGACCTGTGCGCTCGGTAGGCAAACTGCAGGGGGTCCAGCAGGGGACCTGTGACACTCTTGAGGTGGTCCAGCACGAGACGTTCAAAGGACTTCATGACCACAGATGTCAAAGCGACAGGCCTGTAGTCATTCAGACCCGAGATTGCAGGTTTCTTGGGGACTGGAATGATGGTGGAGCGTTTGAAACAGGATGGAACTTCGCACATTTCCAGAGATCTATTGAAGATCTGAGTGAAGACTGGAGCGAGCTGGTCCGCGCAGACTTTGAGGCAGGATGGGGACACATGGGCCGGGCCTGCCGCTTTGTTAATCTTTTGTTGTTTGAAGATGCGTCTCACACAATGACCAACGCGCTGTAATTTTGTGACCTTTTCCTAGCTGTTGTCTTGGTGTGTTTGCGCAGGGCAACATTGCAGCTCTGGGAGCTGGACGAATTCAACAAGATTAAGCCTACAGACTGTAAGATGCGCAAGATGAAGAGGATGGTGAAATGCATCGAGGTATGTATGACAAGCGCCATTTCGACAGAAATAAAGCCATGCCTACTAGGAGACTGCCTTATAACGGCACCGTTCTATGTTGCATTTTCTAGCCCTGCAAAACCAAACAACTCCTATGTGAAATACACCAAAAAAACCTTTTATTTCAGAAACTGACGAGCGCTGTAACGCCTTTTATTGCAGTTCCTCCATTGAAACCAATCACAAGTCCATACGTACAATAGTTAGGTCGTCGTTATTTCTCGTTAACTCACTGCTAATTGAGCTTCGATTGTGCTCGAAAATGAGTGGAAATTGGATCATTGCGTGAAACAGTCGAGAGAGACGATGTCACAAAACCCATCGGTGAGAGTGGCGTTCAGGGCCGTGTAGTCTGCGAGATAACTGACTGCAATATGATTGGTCGTTTGTCTGTCTGCGCCGTGTGATTGGCTGGCACCATTTTTTTTTTCTTTTTTTTTTTTCAACAGTTCGCACCGGACGATGAGTTCATTTTCTGCGGCACTTCTAGTGGAGACATCTTGAAAATCAACACCAAGACAATGACTCTGAACGACTACGGTCCCGTGAAAACTAAACACAGCCTGGTGAGTTTCCCTCCCACAGTGTATGAAACTCTAGTCCTGGTGGAAGGTTGGAGAACATTTTTCATTTTTAGGGTTTTGAATGTTTGTCACGCACAGGGGGTCAATGTACTAAAGGTGTTAAGTACGGGTGAACTACTTGTTGGGTCCGGATTTGGCACCTTGACACTGTGCTCCACGACCACCTTCAAAGCTCTCAGGTGAGTCCACATGGAGTTTTATTTCTACAAGTGGTATGCTAGACCGGTGGTAGTGAAAATTAAGGATACAGGCAGTGGACCACCGCATATTTGCGGTTTGGCAATCTGCGCATTGTAAAAAAAAAAAATAATAATAATTTTTTTGTAATTTTATTTTTGGGATGGCGAACCAACGGCTGTTTTTTTTTCGCAGAAATTGCTTATTGGTGGTATATCCCCACTTATTCACGTATTTCGGGGTTAAAAAAAATATTTTTTTCCTAATCCAATTACAATGGACGTCAATTGCTCACGGATTTTCGCTATTCGTGGTTGGGCCCGGTCGGGTCCGTGTCCACTGTATTGGGCTTTCAGGTAAAATTTCAGGATGGACCTAAATGCACTATAATAGTAAAATGAACAACAAGTTTTTGATCGCTAAACATTTCCAAGGACGTCCACTTATTTGCCTTTCTGTCACTCTTCCAGTCTCTCTGTTGCAACCTGCTGATGAAACTCGATAATAAACTTTTTTTTTTTTTTTTTTATTTCTGTTCATCCTGAAATTTCCCATCAAAGCTGATTAGCACTAACCTTTTCCGAGTAGCGTACATTGTTCTGCGGCTATCGAAGGGGGACAGGGACCGAGCCCAAATCACAAAAACCTGTGAGTAACTGACACCCAGAAAGTTTTGTAATTGTCTATAGGTGCCTCAAGATGGTGGCAAAGCACTTTTTAGGACTAAATGACGCTCCCCCTATTTGCTTATTATATATTGCCTCGGCCCCAAGATGCCACTATTCGACGTACGTGGCTTTGGCCCGAGCACAAAAATTTTGAATAGGTTGAGATTTTGAGCGACAAACGAAGCATCTGTCCCCCCCAAAAATGTGCAAATCGGCAAATTCACAAATGTCCGGGATTCACTGTAAATCATTTATATTGTATGAATGGCAACAGGGGGGGTTACACAGGTTAAGTGTGCCTTCTGCCATTTTGTGGAAGAGCATTCATTTTGTTCTACCTGTCACAACACGTCGCCGGCATCGATAGATTAACGCAGATGCATTATTTGTAGTAAATACGAATTTTCCAACTAACGAAGTGATCATTTTCCAGGACAGCGCTTGGGAATCGGTGCGCGAGACTGACTCCTTCCCTCTTTTCTTCCACATTAGACACGTGCAGATGAACAACGGGGTGACCTCCATCGCTCTCAAAGACGACGGCCGCCACTTTTTCGCCGGCACGGACGCGTCCGAGATCTACTGGCTGGATCTGAAGGACTTCAAAGCCGAGCTCGTATCCACCAGTCACCACGGCGCCGTCACGGACGTCTCCATCGCTTTGTAAGCCGCAAAGTCACAAATGACAAGAAAGGAGCTATAGTCTCAATGACTGTATGATATGTATTATATACCAAGAAGCACCATGGGTGTCCATTTCGATTTGCACTGAAGAACATGTTGGATAGACCTGAAGTGACTCATCTAATATAAACTTGGGCTGCTAATTAAAGACAGTTTCTTCCCTATCAAATTACAGGAAGTAAAAAAACAACCCTGTGTGTGTTCTTCAAATTACAGTGGGATTTAGCATGCGAGTTCAGTACCCACTATCCACACAAGAGGGCGGTAGAAGCACACATTTGATCTAATGGACCGATAGAGTGATCGACAACCACATCACATTAATATAATGCAATATAATGAGTTGAATAGGATAGAATCACATTGAAAATGATATCAACCACATTGATTTAATATAATGTAATATGGTATATAAAGTTTTCAGACCCCCTTCAAATTTTCACTCTTTGTTATATTGCAGCCATTTGCTAAAATCATTTAAGTTCATTTCTTTCCCTCATTAATGTACACAAAGCACCCCATATTGACAGAAAAAAAAACTGTTGGAATTTTTGCTCATTTATTAAAAAAGAAAAACTGAAATATCACACAGCAATAAGTATTCAGACCTTTTGCTCAGTATTTAGTAGAAGCACCCTTTTGAGCTAATACAGCCATGCGTCTTTTTGGGAATGATGCAACAAGTTTTTCACATCTGGATTTGGGGATCCTCTGCCATTCCTCCTTGCAGATCCTCTCCAGTTCTGTCAGGTTGGATGGGGAACGTTGGCGGGCAGCCATTTTCAGGTCTTTCCAGAGATGCTCAATTGGGTTTAAGTCAGGGATCTGGCCGGGCCATTCAAATACAGTCACGGAGTTGTTCTGAAGCCACTCCTTCGGTATTTTAGCTGTGTGCTTAGGGTCATTGTCTTTTTTGAAGGTGAACCTTAGGCCCAGTCTGAGGTTCTGAACACTCTGGAGAAGGTTTTCGTCCAGGATATCCCTGTACTTGGCCGCATTCATCTTTTCTTCGATTGCAACCAGTCCCACTGTCCCTGCAGCTGAAAAACACCCCCACACCATGATGCTGCCACCACCATGCTTCAGTATGAATGTTCAGACTGTACTCGGCAGGTGATGAGCTGTGCCTGGTTTTCTCCACAAATGACACTTAGAATGAAGGCTAACAATTTCTATCTTGGTCACGTGGGCTTTCATGTGTCTTGCACCGAGGAGAGGCTTCCATCGGGCCACTCTGCCAAAAAGCCCCGACTGGTGGAGGGCTGCAGTGATGGTTGACTTTCTAGAACTTTCTCCCATCTCCCGACTGCACCTCTGGAGCTCAGCCACAGTGATCTTTGGGTTCTTCTTTACCTCTCTCACCAAGGCTCTTATGGAGGCCACTGTGCTCTTAGGAACCTTAAGTGCAGCAGAATTTTTTTTTTGTAACCTTGGCCAGATCTATGTCTTGCCAGAATTCTGTCTCTGAGCTCTTCAGGCAGTTCCTTTGACCTCATGATTCTCATCTGCTCTGACATGCGCTGTGAGCTGTAAGGTCTTATATAGACAGGGGTGTGGCTTTCCAATCAGTATAATCAAACAAAGCTGGACTCTAATGAAGGTGGAGAACCATCTCAAGGATGATCAGAAGAAATGGACAGTAGCCGAGTTCAATACAAGTGTCACAGCAAAGGGTCTGAATACTTATGGCTGTGTGATATTTCAGTTTTTCTTTTTTAATAAATCAGTGAAAATTTCAACAATTCCGTTTTTTTTCCTGTCACTATATGAGGTGTTGTGTGTACATTCATGAGGAAAAAAATTAACTTAAATGACTAACAAATGGCTGCAATATAACAAAGAGTGACAAATTTAACGGGGTCTGAAAACTTCCCGTACTCACTGCATGTTTAAATAATAATAATTTATTATCCTGTAAGCTGATTGCATCCTGTTTGACTGTAGCTTTATTATAGTGGATTTTCATCAATATATAACGCTATATTCTGCGTAAACTATTGCAGAGCATTAACCCGCTACTATATTGTTTCCTTTTTAGAATTGTAGAATTAGTTTATAAACCAAACAAAGGCACTTCGTCATAAATCGCGATTATATTTGGATTGGAACTACATACGACAAGGAATGTCAGCCGGACCTAATGCTTTTCCACCTAAAGGTTTATAAGGCATCGTCTCAGATTTTGTTGTCGTCAGCTATAGATATTCATCCCCACCTTTTTGTTGCTTTTTTTTCTCTCTCTCTCTCTCTCTCTCTCTCTCTCGTCATTAGCGGCTCCTCAGAGTTGTTTGTCACCGGGTCAGAGGAGGACATCAGGGTGTGGCACATCGACAAGTCCAAAGAGCTGCTGAGGATCCCGGAACCTTGCCTTACCTGTCACTCTGTATACCTGATGGTTGACGGACACAGCATCATCACGGGTAGCAATCCAAATGAAACAGCTGTGAGGTGGTTAGCACAAGCCCAGAGGTCCCACAAGGCCGACATAAGTAGCTCATCAGTGATGGGACAGTGTGATGTTGAAATGTAAACGTTTGCAGAGATTGATACAAATAAGTTCCTACCTCGTTAAAGCATTGTGATAATTACATTGCATCATATTGTGAGACATTTTTCACATGACCAGTGTCTTCACATAGATGAGTCATCATGAATAAGAACATTTCAATAAAGATAACTTGCGCAAACTTATTTCAGAAGTGTGTTTCAAACTGGTAGCCCTTCGCATTAATCAGCCCAAGAAGTAGCTCTCAGTTTCAAAACGTCGGTGACCACTGCTGTAGACAAACATATGGAAAGCCGTTTGAACATTTATTTGATATCAATTTATTTGAGCGCAATTCAGCAGATTATAAAAACGACAAGGGCACACAAGTAGAACGACTGTGTGCTGAATCGTGTCCAAAGAACGTGCTTGTTTTGGGAATGTGGGCGATAACATTGGATTTCATCACGTGGGTTTTTTTTTTTTTTTTTTTTTTTTCTTTTCAGGGTGGAACGACGGGAAGATTCGCGTTTTCGCCCCGCAGAGCGGCCGCCTCATGCTAATCATTCACAACGCGCACCAGAACGGCGTGTCGGCCATCAAGGGGTCCACGGACTGCAAGAAGATCGTCAGCGGGGGGCAAGAGGGAACGGTCAGTCTTGCGTGATGATGATACATTATAATCTAGAAATACTGCGAACAGTGGACACTCACATTTTTGCGGATTCGCCTGACTGCGGATTTACACACACACACACACACACAAACACAAATCAGATTAAAACAAAACCCCCAAAAAGTTTTTTTCTTTTTTGGGGGGGAGAACCAACCTTGAAAACATCTTTTGGGTTCAAAAAAATAAAAATACAAATCTATGCAGTTATAATGGGCGTCAATTATCTGCAGATTTTCGCTATTCACGGGGGATAGGAACAGCGAATGGCTGTATTACTGTATATACAAAATATATACAAATATTAAGTTCCTGTCATATTGAAATCTTCAGCAGTCGCCGTCAAAGTAAAGTTCCAACCTTGACATTTAACAAAATTGAACTATGGGGAACATTAATTCGCAACGATTTGATTCTTTGTTTTGTAAATGTTTTTCTGAATGGGATGAGATCTCAGAATTTTTCTCAATTCTTGTTTCCATGCCAATGTTGTGCATCGGTAACCAAAATGTAGCGATAGCTCAGCTTGCCTTTGCTGATGTCATGTTGTGCTTCTTTTAGACATCAGAAAAGTTGAGCCTCATCTTATACAGTAACACCCGTGTATTCATGAGAATTTTGTTGATTTTTGGGAACCTATTCTCTGTTAGTCGCTGAAAAATAAAAATAAATCACCTATTCACTGTTTTTGTGCTCAGACCAAAGTGTCTTACAGCCTCACAATTCTGAGGTTCTGGGTTCAAATGAATACTAACAATAACAAGAATTGATTAGTTGATTGTTAAATTGATGCCGTTTAATATGCCCATGATACGGAGGAACAGCGTACGAGTGTGTAGTGCGTCTGCCTCACAGTTTGGAGGTTCTGGGTTCAAATCTCAGGCGGGGGGTATGAAATGGCGATCCTCCGGCTGCAGGGTGTACGCTTACCCTCTGTGCCACGCCCCCCCATAATATATGCACCCTGTGATTGGATGGGGTGCAATGTATCGAGTAGTCTGCTGGGATAGACTCCAGCTTCCCCGGTGACCTGAAACAGGATAAGCGGTATAGCAAATGGATGGTCTGTTAAACCTCAAGTGACCGATTCACTTCCCTGAATCCGACATAGGTTTGCGTTTGGGAGCTGCTGAAGCAGGGCCACCGACGGCTTGCGTTCTTGACGGAGCACAAAGCCACTGTCAAGTGTGTCCAGATCAAGAGCGATGACAAGGAGAGCGTCACTGCCAGCATGGATGGAACCTGCATCATCTGGGACATTGTGTGAGTTGCCTCACACAATGTCAACACATACAAACACGATACAAAATGTGTGGGAAATTCAGCCGTCAGGTGGAATTACACGATGGAGCTTAAATGCACTGCGGTGGTACTTTGAAATATAAATGACCTGAGATAAATTTTTTCGAGATGCAATTTTTTTTTTTGCTTCGGCTTGTGAGCAGAAACGTGAGATAAGAGCGCTGCATGGTGGCGGTGAACTCAACTCACTTCACACCAAGCGGCACTTTGGCAGACAAGGAACAATTCTTCAATAATGAGACTTCACGCTTTTCCATGCCACACCCAGTTGAAATTTACTCTTAAACTAAATAGAAAACAAAGAAAGTGGCACTTTAGCGTAGCCTTTCGGTCGGCTACCTCCACGCTAACGCTAATTAGCATCTATGTTTTAGTGCTATAACCCCTTTTAAGCAACGGATTGAACGCAAACTGCACAAAACATGTAGACAGACAGTATAACAATACTCACAGTCATATATTCAGAGATTGACCAATATTAGTGTTGTACTGATGAGCTGAGAGGAGTTTAGATAAACAGTACATCTATCTGTTTGTCAGATGAATTGCATGCACAGTTTCAAGACTCCCATTACCACAATTTTCATTGATTTAACTCAACTTCAGTGCACTAAGACTTTGTTGCTGTCCAAAAGAAAGAGTTGAAAAAAAAATTTAGTCAACACTTTTCAGTGGAAAAATACTATTTAGGGTATTGTTATTGCTGTTAAAAAGGGTCATATTTCAACCGAACAACGTGTAAGAGTTAAGTCTTTTTTTTTTACTGAATTAAGGCTTTATCAAACTGTCTTGTTTTTTTTGTTTTTTTCTCCCCTCAATATTCAAAAGCAATTAATGTTCTTTTCCACCTACTTGTGTAGGAAATTTGTGCGGATTCGGAAGATAATTACCAAAAACTCGTCATTCAAGACCGTGTGCTACCACCCTGAAGAACACCAGATTGTCACCAGCGGCACTGACAGGAAGGTTAGTTTCGCCGACGTTATTTCCATTCCCCCCCTCAATGTTTAGCAATGGACTGACTCCGTTTTCCGCCAAAATATGTCATGTTGAGACACAGAAATAAATCGTGGGTAAACACACGCCCGCTAATTTAAATGTCTCATTATTGCATCATAATATTTTCCACTCGCTGAGCTGAACAGAAGCAAGAAGCCTGCTGCTGTGCTGCGATTAGCGCAGCCTCCAACGGCGGCCAGTTGCGCAATAACACGCACGCAAACGCACGTCCGTAGATTAGTTAGGAAAGCCGTACAGGTGGATTAAAGAGAAACATAGGTGGATTAAAGTAGTCACAAACTATACTTTAGTGTAAGTACAGATACTGGTGTAAAAAGAAGGCTACGTTCACACTGCAGGGCATGATGCCCAATTCAGAGTTTTTGGGTAAATAGCATCTTTTTATGTAGTCGTTCACATTATAAAAACAAATGTGACTAGTGTGGATGGAATGAGTCTGTGACATCACATTGCGCTTGCACACACGCATGAGCGCCGCGTGTTAACGCAAGTAAATATCCCCCCTCGTGTAGGTCTCGTCGTGACGCGTTTGCGGGAATTCCAAGGGAAAGAAAATCGGAATTGTACTTTTCACATTGAGATGTAAGAAACCTGATGCATGTTACATTGGGCAACATTTTTTTAAAATTGTTTGGACTTCATGACTTCCCGCCACTGCCGAGAGGTGACGATATCTCGCGCTAATTAGTGCGACTCTGAGGAAGGATGCATGCAGGGCAGCGCTCGTGCCTTCCTGCGCACGGATGTGCCGACGCCAGCCTGACGCCAGCCAAATCCACCATCTGTTCATCCCGGCACGCAGGCACTCTGCCTGGGGGGGGGGGGGGGGGTGAATACGTCCATATCGGGCCTGCTTAGCTCAATGCTTTAGAAATACACTAAAGAGATGTGAGAGCTGTCCAGTTGAATATCGCAATACGACTGAATTGTGCCCAAAATTGAAGTCATTAGAGCTCATGGTGCATCCGATTCACTGCCTTGAAGCTAGAGGGTTATCCTGGGCATCCATCCGTTCATGTTCTCTAGCGCTTGTCCTCATTAGGGTCGCGGGTGAGATGGAGACTATCCCGGCTAACGTTTGAGCGAGAGGGGCGGTACGTGCTGAACTGGTTCCTAAGCAAATCGCGGGGAACCTGCAGACAAACAAGCATTCACACTCACATTCGCAAAATTTCCAGTCTTCAATGAAGCTAACACGCGTGTTTTTGGAGTGCGGGAGGAAGCCGGGATGCACCGGGGAACGTGCAAACAAAAGGTCGGAGTCGAGATTTACCTGGACATATTTAGAAAAATCGAGAAGTTTAACATTCAATACATTGAAACAGATCATCTCACAATAGTCACAGGCATATTTTCTTTATCCTCTGCGAAGAATGACTCATATTTCTGTGGCTATTTCCAAAGAATTGAAGCAAAAAATGTGCAAAAACGGTTTCATGCGTTACACTCTAGTTCATTACATCATTAAAAATCCCTCACAATATCACAGTTCATTTATTGTAGATTCAGTGCATATTTTCGAAGGTTACTGTAGTGCAATTACTCACCCGCACATCTCTGATGTGCGCACGTCACCTTTACTGACCAACTGATTTAAATGTGGCAGCGCAGTTGACTCACAGACGGTCAATTGGGCTAATGTTCTTGGCAGATAAAGAAACCTTACTTAGTACCTTATCTGTTTCAAACACAAGCTACAGTCATAGTTTTATGGAAGAAATTCCCAAATACCAACCTTAGACTGACAAATAACTAATGTACACACTCGTAACAATATGGATAGGAACACATGTAAGTGAGGAGCAAGGTTTAGCTTGATTTTCTCCCAACTACACTACATTTTTGTTGCGTTTAGTTGTTGTTGTTGTTGTTGTTGGGGTAGACTGGAACGGCTTGGCATTTGGATTCATTTCACTGGGGAAAGATTTGCGATAAGAGCGTGCGAACCACTAGTCCCACCATGCTGCCATCTCCCTTCTCCCTTACTCATCAAGATCAGTCGTGCAATCTGTCATTAGGATTCAATTCTCATTCCATGACTTGATCATTCACAATATTAGCCGTCTTTCAAATGAAATGGAGTGATACAGGATGCCGTGCACATTTCATAAATGAAAAGCTGTTCAAGTGGACCGTATTCCAGAATCCTTGAAACAACGGAAATCTGAACGCAAACAGTACAGCAACACATGTAGACAGACAATATAGCAGTACTCATACCCTCGTAGCCCTTCATCCTTAGCCCTTCGTTTGAAAGGCCAAGATGAAGGGGCAAAATGACTGTATCACAGAGACACACTTATTTACAAAGCACAGTTATTGACACTTTTTCCATATTATGATATGATAGTGTGATTATTTACATTTAGGTAGATTTTTGTATTAGAAAATATGGATACAGGAAATGTATAGCATATTTGATCATAAATACTGTATGTGATATATACTATTTCATGTATAATATAAAATAGAAATAATATAATGTTAAGAACATAAACAACATTTAAATAGAGTATCGACATTTTAACTGGAAAGCTGTAAAAGCAAGATATTTGTTGCTTCAATCTCATGTCGTTTTTTTGTTCATATTCCTCGAAAAGGAACTTTTTAATTGCATTTTGTGTCCGTTGTCATTTTGGCACTGGGCTTGTCGTTCCGGAGTGTCGTGTGCTGTTTTGAAAGACGGTTGCCTTGTCGCGTCGCTCTGGAGGCGTCCGGTTATTTATTACGTTGACCTCATGTGTGTTTAGTGAAGCCGACGTCAGATGAGAAAATTCACAGGGAGTCACAGCTGATGGCTTCGCGCCGGTGAAATACCGCAGCACATATGAGGCTCCATCTTAACTCTATGGAAAGCGAACGTCACAGTATACTCAGAAGCAACGTTATTAGCCATGCTACTACGTTAGCTACGTAGCTTCTGAATGCTGGAACGTACAGTATTAATAGCATTTTCCTTCCTTTGAATGAGCAAAGACGATTTAAGATATGTGTTTTAAGTTTAGGCGTGGTCACAGAACAAATAAAACTCATATCTCAAGATGCCACTGTACTTCGTCGTTTAATTTCATACTTTGTGCGTGGGCAGGCACTGCAGAGACACAGTTATTTGTATACAAACAATTAACGAAGTCATTTTCCCACAATGTCCCCTATAAATGAAATGAATGCTGTGACGGCTGCACTATTAGAACAGCAGACTGATATTAACATTAACTTGCGTTTTTTTTTAAGCTAAACACTGTTTTCATTGTGCGATGAATCCCATCACGCCACCCTTTTTTCATTTATGGAATCAGGGTGCCCTAAATAACAAAAAAGGATGCGTTAGCGTGCGCCACGGTGATGCTTTTGTCACCTGTGCTATAAATAACCACACACAACAATTGCCTTTTTGTCAGACTTTTGTCGTACTTTGATAGCCGTAAAGCCTCAAGGATGGTTATTAAATGTGGCTCCTGTTTATCAAACATAATTTCAACCTAATCATTTTATACAGGCTGACATGGTAGAAGATGACACTTTTTTATTTATATAACGTCCGACTAAATGATTGAGAGAAGATAATATAACAATAATAGCACAACAGAAGTGATGAGGTGCCACATAAAACAAACGTAATGGTAATGGGAGTAACCGTGCAAGTCTGGAAAAAAAAAAAAAAAAATACAAATGCCATCATTTCCTCAAACGATCAATAAAAGCCCTTCCCCAAATTAATTGGATGTTGAATTGTCCACTAGAGCAAACAAGTGCGGCACCTCAAATAAACACCCCCTTTCATCCTCTGGGGGAAAAAAAATAATCATCAAGTAAATGCAGTCATATAGAATACATGCAATATACACTACATGCAAAAAAAATAATATTTTGTATTATTTAAATTGTCGTTGTCGAAAAAAAGACACTGAAAGAGCACTCATAATATGATTAAACAGTCATGTAAAAATGTGTGCAAATAATTATAATATACTGCTGTTGAGTAAGCGAAGACCAAAAGAATATATATATTTTGTTATAGTTTTCATACAGTTTAGTGTATGAGAGCATCAAGAGTGGCGGTTTTAGAAGCAACAGATGTTTGAACACAAACGGTGGAGAACACATGTAGACAGATAACATCATACTACTACCATGTGTTGTTTTTTGCAAATGCGGCCAAGCAAACCTCCTGTCGATAATGTCCGGTGTCTACTACTGGAAAAGGAAATCCGAATTTGAAAAGATAGTAAGAGAGAGCAAATACATCTCCTTATTGCCGCTTTCAAGTGAATAACTGCGGGCTACCTGTTCAGATCGTCTACTGGGACGTGCACGACGGGACAGCGATCAGAGAGCTGCAGGGCACGCAGACGTCGGCCATCAACTGCATGCACGTCTCCCACGACGGCAGATTCTTTGTGACAGGTAACGTGGACCGTTACGCAGCTGCTCGCTCCGTCGTGCGACGCGCACTGATTGAAAATGCTGTCAGTAATTGTCGAGTGTGTTTTATTTACATTTCAAATCATTTCTACTTGCTTTTTTTCCGCGTGCCTTCACCGAGGAGGTTGTGCTGATTCAGGAGTGTGGATTTGTTTGTTTGTGTGCATATTTCTGTCAACACTTTTGAGGGTGAGGTCTTGCACGTCGATGAGCTCTTACAATGCTCGCCACAAAAGAGGATTTCATTTGAATTCAATTTGATAATAATTAGAATTGAAATCAAATCCTTTTAAAAATGTGTCTTAAATAGCCATGTATTTAAATACTTATATAATAATAATAATAATATATTAATACATATATAAAATAATGAAATATATATATACTTATATTATATTCAATAATTATATATAATTATTATATTAAATAATTAGATAATGTAATACAATTGAAAGTTTACTTTAATTGAAATTGGGAGGCGAAATGTCAATGAACATAATGTCCATCTGTCTGTCTTATCCTGCCCCCAGGTGGCCTAGGAGGGCACACCAGGAGGAGCAGCTCAATGATGTAGTGTGACAAAAATTTTTTTAATTCTTTTTGATTACATTTATTATTTTCATTCCTGTATGTTTTTATAAAGTGCAATATTATGGAGTGATACTCTTCCTCATTAAAATACACATTACATTTTTTTTTGGTAAGGCTGGACCGGATTAATGGCATTTCCAATCATTTAAATGTGAAAAGATGATTTCAGATTCATCGTTTTGAGTTAGGGGTGTGGTCCTGGAACAAATACATGAAATCCATATTCAAATTTAATTAAATCCTTCTATTCAATGTTTGGTCCTATGTGGGATTTATTCCCTCAGACCTGCATAATATTAAAAATTCTATGAAGTCTCAACGACATCATCTGTGGTACCGCTACAATGATTGACATGTGAGGCCATCCTGTGAATGCATAGTGAATTGTCGGCCAACCACTGCATAGTACAATCGGACTGATTGAAACTGAAGCGCAAGCCAAAGCAGAGTGGAGCAATGCATGCCGACCGCAGTCTCCCTCGTTGTTCATCAAACACTCTTATTTTCATTCCAAAAACATGCATGTTAGGTTCAGTAAAGAATCTAAATTGGTCACAGGTGTGAATGAGACTTGCGAGACGAGCGCTATAGAAAATGGATGGTTTTTTTTTTCCTTCTCTCAATTAAAAATAATATTTGCCGACTTTTGTGTGGCAGGCGGCGATGACAAGCTGGTGAGGGTGTGGGACTACATGAACGGGACGATCACCCATGTCGGAAAAGCTCACGGCGGAGGAATCACCAGCGTGGAGATCTGCTGCAACAACAGGACCCTCATCAGCACCAGCTTGGACGGAGCCATCATGCGCTGGAGGTTCCCTCACCCGATCTTGGAGTGATTGAGTGTGTCGGGTCAGACGAGCAACACTCGCTACACTGCCCTGAGGCGTTATTGTATACATAAGTCACCGAGAACTAGAATGGACTAACTCCAGGGTCTACTTCCAAGCATGTCACCTGGTGTGGTTTTTTTTTTGTTTTTTTGTTTTTTTAAAATCGCTGTAACGGGTACGCTTGCACTGACCATCCGAGCGCTACGTCGTAATAATTTCAATGAGAACAATTTCTCCCTGGAGGAGATCAATAAAGTAACCCTGAACCTGAATTTCCGGTTTTGTGGTTATCACAAATTTTGGTTATTTTTCTTTTCCCATCACATTGCTTTATTTCTCCTGATACCAAACAAGCTTTGAAACTGTTTACGCTTTAACTTGCATCAACGTCCACAGAAATAATATTATTTTTCTTTACAGATATTAAAAAGAGTGCTTCGTGTTGGAAAAATGTCCCTTCTGTCAAAATGTGTATACTTCAAATGTTCAACAATATAACATAATAAGCCATCAAACTGTGTGGCTCAGCTGGTCCATATGTCTGCTGTCCCTCCACCTGTCTCAAGATTCTTATTTCTCATGCAGAGCTGTACAGGTGATCTAAAGCGACCTTGACAAAATATTTGCAACGTGTGAACAAAAGTTTCCAACATGTCGCTAAATGACTGCTTCGGATCCTTTCCAATGTGAAAACGTTTCCGCTCACATTGCTTGTTTGATGGAAATAAAGTAGCTCGGTTTCGAGACCGTATCGTTCATTTGACAACACTGACTGTGCTTTTGTAAACTAGCTCCTCTCTTTTTCTCTATTGGTGGAAGCAATGTACAGCAACTGCTTTATTAAAAAAAAAAAAAAAAACCTCAGGGGAGTTTTGACTTTAGTTCCTAAAAGGAAACCGAACAAACTTCTATAAAAGTTTGCTGAGCAGATTTAGTACATTCCCCTTTATTATGTACTGCCTTTGTGCATTTCCGAACAATAGCAAAGTAAGAGCATTAGGGAAATTACGGAAACGTCGGCCCTGACTATCTGTTCCAATAAATCAGCATATCTGGCCCACTAAATTCATTCTTAGGGCGGCGGTGAGCTGTGAAATTAAGGCTCGAATGATTAGAATCGGAGTAGAATGCGCCAGATGCCGGCTTCCCGTCGACAAACCAGAAGTGCACAAAAGCTCCATTTTTCTATTTGTTGGAGTTTTTCAGCAATGGCAGCCTGAATGTGAGTGAAGTTATTTATAGGCTCCGTAGTCAAGTGTGTTTGAGACAAGGTAAAGTTTCACGCGAATGACAGTGCGCCTGGAGATTTGTGCATCTAAGTGGCCATCTGGGTTTTGCCAGCACCGTCTGCGATGGCCACATAGGCAGTCGGTGGATATCAAAAGTCTACACACCCGTGTTCATATGCCAGGTTCTTGTGACCAAATAAACCAATTTAATGTGGTGTCTTGAGATGCGAGTTTAATTCGTTCTGTGACCACACTTGCCCTCCATAATATTGTACTTCATACAAACATACAGTAATGACATTCATCGCGACGTCTCAATTCCTTTTAGCTCATCGGTACAACACGAATATTAGCTGTTCTTCACAGAGGATAGAGTGACGGTACTGTTATACTGTCTGTCTTCATGTGTTGTTGCACCGTTTGTGCTCAATCTAGAAGTGCACCGATTCCTCGACAACTCAACGGTTATCAAATTAATCAATAATCATTTTTGATGATCAATTAATTGTTTCGAGACCCTGTTAAAATTGTCCAAATCCTCAGAATTTCTGCCTCCCGACAGTAAATGCAATTCCAAGTTGAAGTTGGCGGTCAAACTAAACGTTAACCAAAGAATTACGCGTTGTATATGTAATAACCAAACTGTGTCCGGCCAGCTACATTAATGCTAGAATATAATGGAAAATTCCATTGACATGCTAACAGTTAGCATTAATAGTTGCGGTTTTACACAAATGGTGGAACAACACATGTAGACAGATAATCTAACTATACTCACAGGCATATACTCTTCATCATCTATGAAAAATGACTAAAATTACAGCAATTTATTGAGTATTAGTAGAAGTTTATTCTTCGTTTGTGTCTGCATGACAGTATTTTACAGTACTGCCTCCCGGTGGCCAAGGCGGGTACACAAGAAGGAACAGCACGATAAATTGGATTGACAGCATTAAATCCTGATGCACAAACATTCTTTTTAAGTATCTTGTTACTCTGCTTTTTTTTCATCCATCCATTTTTTTTTCTGTACCTCACGCGGGTCACGGCCGTGCTGGAGCCTACCCCAGCCATCTTCGGGCGATAGGCAGGGTACACCCTGAACTGGTCGCTAGCCAATCGCTGGGTACATGTAAACAAACAACCATTCGCACTCACATTCACACCTATGGGCAATTTAGAGTCTTCAAATCAACCGGGCACGCATGTTTTTGGGACCTGGGAGGAAACCGGAGTGCCCGGAGAAAACCCGAGCAGGCACGGGGAGAACACATTTTTTTTTGATTATAAAGTACAATATTAGAGTGTGGTGTTTTTCCTATAAAAAAAAAAAAAAAAAAAAAAAAAAAAAGTTCGAGCGTGGCCACGGAACGAGTTGAACTCGTATCTCAAGGCACGGCAACTCCCGACCGGCTGTCGTTGGCAGGTGTACCTAATGAAGTGGCCTCCGTGTGCGTTTCTTTTCCACCGCCGGGTGGGTTGTGGAGGGCGGGCATCGGAAGGAGCGACGGGAGCACCGGAGCAGTAGTAGCAGCGAGGAGCGAACCACATGCTTTCCCGGTGCCGGTTGGGTGCCCCTTTAGCGGCGGCGATGTTTGCGGAAAGACTGGAGGAGGAAGACTAGACTGTCTGGCAGACAGGTGCACCTCCTCTTCCTCCTCCTCCTCTCCAGTAGCACAGCGAGTGTTCGTCCTGTCAGGTGCAGGCATAGCAGCCATGGAGAAGCCGCGATTCAAGCCCATGAAAGCCAAAACGACCAAGCGGAAAGAGAAGCCGCACCGGAGAGGCACGTTCACCCGGAGGAAGTCTCTTCGTTCTCTCGCTCATTTCATGGGCAGGATTCTGAAAACTTTGAGCACTTTGGCGCACTTCGGCGAGGGGCGGCCGCCGGAGCCCGGAGAGGAGGAGGAGGACGACGACGGCGGGTTCGGGCGAAGCGACGCCGGCGGCTTTCAAGACGAAGCCCCGGCGGGTGTTCCCAAGGACGGCGCCGCGAAGAAGAGCTCCGCGCTGTCCTCCCACGGCTCGGTCAAGGAGCGGCTGTCGTGGTGCTACGGCGACAAGACGCCCGGGGCTCTGGGGCTCAAGAACCACGGCAACACCTGCTTCATGAACGCCGTGGTGCAGTGCCTCAGCAACACCGACCTGCTGGCCGAGTACCTCGGGCTGGAGCGCTACAAGCCGGACGTGTTGGCCCGCAGGGTGAACGGCGAGGCCGCCAGGGCCGAGGTGACCGAGCAGCTGGCGTCGCTGGTTCGAGCCCTGTGGACGCTCGAGTACACGCCGCAGCTCTCCGTCGACTTCAAGGTGAGTGTCTCTTTTATCCTTTTCACATATTTCAACTTTGAATACAACACCAGCCGTCGCATAAAAGGGGCTTTTTATTATTATCTTTTATATTTCTCCACTGTCTTCAGTGTGCGTAGTAGTAGTCACGAGACTCCACAGGTGGGTCGGGATGGAAGGGGCGTGGTCAAAGCAGGAAGTAGCCGCCTCTACCTTCAACTACATTCCAGAAAACTCAAATCAACAAATTTCATACCTGCAGGACTGCTGTACTGTATTGCCAGTAATTGATGCCCCCCCCCCTCCTTAAAAATGTTTATTATTGCTTATAGTGATAGTTGAAACTAAGTTTGCCACACAGGGGCGTCACTAGGTTTTATGGATTGAGGGGGCTTCGCCCCCCCAGCAGTGTTGCACCCAGAAAATATTGCGTCAGGGCCACCATGGCACCCCGCTGGAAAACCTATCGTCCATCATTAAACACTATAGTGCGGTCGCTACGTTTCATCGACGGGGGGTGGGCGAAGCTCAGAGTTTAAAACGTTTTTTAAACAAAAAAGCCCTCCGAAAATACGTCGGCGTACCGACGTCACTGATGCCAAAAAATATGATCCCAAAACACTGCAATGTGACAAGATTTACCAATAACTTAATCATTGGTTCTTAACTGTTGTCACTCTGTGACCCGCCTTGTTCTATTGTCGCCTAGTCGCGACCTCGTTTTACAGCAGTTAGGAACAATAAAGAAATGTATTTGTTCGAAAATAGCATTTAGTTATCGTACTCTCACATGTTCAAAGAACCTTTAACAGCAAATTATTCAGAAACTGATCTCTTTTAAGAAAAGTGCAACAGTTGTAACAGTTTGAATATATATATTTGAAATATATATTTTTTTTAAATAATTTTTTTTTACTGCCTGTCCACGACTCACCAAAAATGGCTCCGCGACCCACTTTTGGGTCCCGACCCACCAGTTGAGAATCACTGATTTAAATGACACTTAAGCTGTTCAAGCGTCACTAGTGGATACGTTGGACATTGGAAACTTTTATGTCTTAAGGGGTCTTGTGAAGAATGCAATCATTTCGCATGAAAATAGATGGACTGAGAAATTGTGGTCCAAAAACGCCATATTGCCCCACGCAGTGCATATGGAATGATAATGTAAAACCACCCCTAGTAGCTTGTCGTCGCCTTAAATGACGAATGTTATAAATCGGTACATCTCACAAAACACAGCCATACAGTGCATTTTTATACCCTCAGAAGTTAAGGTACAACATAGTCAATTTCTAATTAGACCTCAGTTTGAGCCAAACTTTAAATTTGTTATGTATTGTTGTCCCTGTCCACAAATGTCTAGGCATGTTCCCAAGCTCTAATAGCCACGGTTCCAAAAGTGTACTACACCACCAGAAGCATGTTTCTTATTAGGAGCAAAATTTCCCATCAGACTGCAATATGTGTGAAAGTTATTAGTGCTTAAATGTCTATATTAATTGGAGTCAGTTGTCAGGGCAGTCGGCAAAACGAGCGAAGCAGGGCCAGCGGTTGTAAAAGGCTCCCCTCCATCATGTGTTATTAACTTGCTGTTAAGTGATTAATCGGCCATTTCATATGCACATGTGCAAATAAAAGCCAGTCAAATGGAAACAGTGAGCCTCTCAAGGGAGCTAAGCAACTGTGTCACGAGCTAACGTCAAGTCAGGGCATCAATGAGCGTTGCTCCTCTTCAGGGTATTTAATTAAATGGTCTTTGATTATGTGGGTGGGGGAGTGAGGGTTTTTATTTACTCAACTACAGATGGGCGGGATAGGCCTTAACACACTTGGAATAGTCTTAAACGATGTCATCTATCGAGAGAGGTGTTTGTTCGTCTGAGTGGATGATGCACCCAGCGGCTAATTGGGGCCCGCCGTCTATTAGAGGGACGGTCGGTCACTGTTTGAGGAAAGAGGGAAGATGACCATTAGGGACCCAAAAGCACAGGGCTCCCTGCAGATTACTTCCACTATGTACATAGAATGAGGCAGTTCTAATCTTAAAGGTAGATGCATTTCATACCAACTCCCCAGTTAGCCACGAGACCAAAAAAGTGTTTACCTCAACAAAAAGCCCTAATTGACTTGGGCGTGATGCAATAGCGTGTTTAAAGGCACTGCAGGGATACATTGTGCTTGGAAAACATCCATCCATCAGTCATCATCATCATCAGCAGCAGCACATCTATACCTGCACACCTATTCTTGCTGACATTCACACCGATGGACAATTTAGAATCTTCGCTGGACCTAACATTGGTGAGACACTAATTCCACACAGGAGGGCTTGTGCTGAGATTCGAACCCCAGCCCTCAGAACTGTGAGACAGATGTGCAAACCACTACTGTTGCTTGGAGGCCAAGTTTGTTTTGAATGTAATTGTCAACATCCTCGGTCCTATTTCCTTGTTGAGAAGTAGAGCACGGAGGTCGTGTTACAACGGCGGGGCTTGGTCAGGTGTTGTCGTTCACATGATGTTTTATGACTGAACTAATTTGCATTGCCTTGACTGACTAACACAGCCGGTGTGTCTTTCGGGCCTGACTCACCTGGGCGACTAACCGGCACGCTGAGGTGGTTAGGCCGCATTCCTCGGCAGTCGTGTGGAGGGCGAGGACACTCGCACTCATCAACTCTTACGAGTCGACTGCCTACGCAGCGCACAACACAAAGGGTCCGTTTCAAACTTGAGGACATTTAAGAAGCGGTCAACAAAGAGCTGGTCTTGTTTGGGCCGTGAAAGTTGCCTCCCTCTGGTCTTATTGGATGACAGTTCACTCACGAACTGCTGGGAGCCACAGCACACTCGCGCAACCTCAGGTGTGGGAAGAGGAATATGTCGGATATACGCTGGACATTCGTCCATTGTACGCGATGCGTTCCATGAGAGAGAAAGAATGGAAGTGTTCCAAAGTCAAACTTAAAATCATCGCAACAACTCCTTCTGCTCAATACAACGCAGAGTTCAGATTATTCGGACAAATTCGACAATCGAACATAACTGAAAAGTCGGCCTTATAAGTTGCACAAAACACGCTTGCTGTCAGCCAATCTTGCGAGATGTTCAAAACATCAAACTAACTACGGGCATGCGTTTGGCTCTTTCGTTGGCTTTTTCGGGACACTGAAAGCTCAGCTTCAAACCAAGCCAGCGTCACCATGTGCATTAAGTTGTCTTATTGTTTTTACATTTTATTTTTGTCTAACTTTTCCATTTACTCTGTGCCTAATAAGAATGTTAAAAAAGGGATGTTTGCATTTTGCACTATTAACAGTGATTATGATATGGTTATTGGTTACCTTATTTTTATGCAGCTACAGATTTTGTAATGGCATAAAATGAAGGAAACACATTTTAAGAGACTTACCATTGTAATGTGTGCAAACATTTGGCCACTTATAAAAAGACCTGAGTTCCATTCATCGCTAAATCTTCATGATGACCCAAAAAAAAGCACTTTATAGAGAAACTGACCCAACTGTTTCCAAATCTGAACAAATCGGAGGTCGAGATTGTGTTGACTTTGGAGGTTCCGCAGTTATGTTGAAGAAGGTTGATCATCAGTGCAGTGAGCATGCTCGTGTCGTAGTTTCTAACCTCGTCACCTCGGTGCACCTCATTTAAATCACTGTGACAAAATGGTGGTTACTGTGAGTCAGTTCTATTACCTCCCTCTCTTAATGCCTGAACGGGGGCACCCACTTGATATCCTCTCATTACCGCAGGCTACAATAAAGAACGACCAAGGATGTGGAAGATTTCCCAGATGGAAATTACCGCCTTATTCGAAGGAGAGAATGAGATGATTTCATTTGAATTTAACAGCGCGCAGTGCATGAGTCACGTCTCGTCCCGCACCGAGATGGATATTTTGGCTGGATGACCGGCGCCGCACCCGCCGGGCCTCTCCTCTGCATCGCTGAAGAAAACATGTCCTTCATTTCCCCTTTCTCGCCCGGCCTCGCCCCATTTCACGGACACTGTGATTTGTGTGTGTCTGCTCACACGTTGAGTAAAGCTGGAGGGAGCGTTACTGTTTCGAGTGCATCCAGCCTGGCGGGCGAGGAGAAGGAGGAAGAAGAGGCGGCCCCATGCTGAGAGGTCTCCAGTGGTGTATACTAAGAGCGAGAGGAGGGGCAGGGGGGCATCGCTTGTAAATAAAACCACGGTCCTCCCTGTGCCGTCTCCATGGTAAAGAAAGGACAGGCATCCGTGAAAGCTGCTTGTTACCGCAACATTCCGCCCTAATTCCTCAAGTGGAAAAGTTCTGTTCCCGAACCCCTCTTGATTTGAAGGCAACATTGCTTGGTAATTCCTGAGCCTCTTGATGAGATCCTTTTGATATCCAGTCGTACGTTAAAGCTCACAAACAGGCACTATTTGTTTCTTGTTAGCCTAAAAGCCTATGTAATGATGGCACAGTGTAACCAAGTTGGTTGAGAGAAAGTGGTAGGTTTGTGTTGTCAACAACATGTTATTACAGTGTGCAAACAAGGCTGCAACTCCCTAAATCCAGCTTTGCGTTACTCAATGTTTACGCACCAGAAAGGCGGGGAAAAGGGTTGAGCAAGGCCTCTGTAACGAGCTCCTGTGTGCCTCAATACCGCAGTCTTGGGGCTAATGAGCAGGTCGGCTAATATTTCTGATGCTACAAAATAAACGTATTTTCCACTCCTAGAAGAGATCCATTCATAATAGACAGCAACTTTTGACCAAAAGTGACAAATATCTGTCATAAAGGCTGCCTAACTTGAAGCTCTGAGCTAAAGGTCTTCACATTCAAATAGACAAGCCAACTGAAACAAAATAAGATGATAGTAGCTTTTGTTGAGCGAAATGTCAACATTCTCAGGTTGAGCGATGCCACTGTATTGTTTTTGTTGGCCTTTTTCACATCCACCATTTTGACATAGTAAAAACAGTGAATGGTAGGAAGGATACAGTTAGCAGCGCTATGCAAAAAATACAAAGCCGATTTTTTCTTTGTAGAGTGGCACACAGGCCAAAGGAAGGACCATTACATAATGGTGAGTATCTGGATAAAAGTGTGGATGTGTCAAAACAGATACATCCCCCCCACCCCCGAGTCATAATTGAGGCCCTCAACAAATCCAAATGCATTTTTTCCCTTTAATTTTGTTTAACTGTTCAGCCTTGTGTCACATTGTAGTTTTAAATCATCGTTATAATCGTCATTAAAGGATTGCTAAGACGTCACATCTAGTCTAGAATTTTGCTCGTATGCTTCACTTTGGATTTCTTCGCGCATCATGTTCAGGCTTTGGGCCAGTTACATGAACCAGGCCTCCGGCTGGCTTGGTGTCTCATTTAGTAAAAACCATTACTTACTACGCATCATAATCACAATGTGGATCTGATGATTTTCCACATAATCGACATCGTGAACCATCCTTAGTTCACATAATCATGCTCCTCTGGGTAGAAATACTCCCAAATTACATGCATCCACACTGTTACAGTCTGCCCAGAGATCCAAAATGTTCAACTTTGACATTGTCAATTCACTGCACGTTTGATGCCGATTAAATCTGGAGAGATGACGTGTCCTTTGATTGGTTGGCGCACTATTAATAGGACTTGAAAACACCGGCGGTCCCAAAGCGTTTTTAACAACACAGACACTTCTTGTGAGAGTTTCTGAGGCGAGAGAGGCGTGGATTCATCTTTTTCACGCTTGAAGGGCCACGGCTGCGCGAGGCTCGAGGAGCTCAGGCGAGGGAGATGACGAGAGGTGTTTGAAGTGGTCTCCTTTGTATGGGGAAGGGGTGGGGGGGGGGGGGCACTGGAGGTGTGTGACACTGACGGAGGGCAACACTGATAGATGGTTTGTCTCATCCTGCCTTCCCGCTCCTTCAAGAACCTCTCATGACTGAGAATGTTTACAATGTTTGCACACACTAATCTTAGTGGTGGCTATGCGGCACCTGGACTCTGAAGCAGTCACCTTTCTTATCATACTACAATCTAGCTCAAATTAGCTGAGCAGGTTTAATTTTTCTTTCTTTTTCTCAATCCACACAATCGGTGTTATACGATGCTTAATTCTTCCATAAAAGGTTACGCTTGCTTTGAATTGCCACACTGCGACTTTCTGAAGACAATGCCCATTATAGACGTTTCATCGTATGGGATGCTGTCGTTCAGTTTCTTCTTTTTTCCTTTGGGCTCGTCCCTTTAGGGGTCGCCACAGCGCGTCATCCTTTTCCGTGTAAGCCTATCTCCTGCATCCTCCTCTCGAACACCAACTTCCCTCATGTCTTCCCTCACGACATCCATCGACCTTCTCTTTGGTCTTCCTCTAGCGCTCTTGCCTGGCAGCTCCATCCTCATCATCCTTCGACCAATATACTCACTATTTCTCCTCTGGACGTGTCTAAACCATCCAAGTCTGCTCTCTCTAACTTTGTCTCCAAAACATCGAACCTCGGCCGTCCCTCTGATGAGCTCATTTCTAATTTTATCCAACCCGGTCACTCCGAGAGCGAACCTCTACATCTTCATTTCCGCCACCTCCAGCTCTGCTTCCTGTTGTCTCTAATCCGTCCATCATGGCTGGACTCACCACTGTTTTATAAACTTTGCCCTTCATCCTAGCAGAGACTCTTCTGTCACATAACACACCTGACACCTTCCTCCACCCGTTCCAACCTGCTTGGACCCGTTTCTTCACTTCCTGACCACACTCACCATTGCTCTGGACTGTTGAATCAAAGTATTTCAAGTCCTCCACCCTTGCTATCTCTTCTCCCTGTAGCCTCACTCTTCCCCCACCACCCCTCTCATTCATGCACATATATTCTCCTACTTCAGCTTATCTTCATTCCTCTCCTTTCCAGTGCATGCCTCCATCTTTCTAACTGTTCCTCCACCTTCTCCCTGCTTTCACTGCAGATCACAATCTCATCTGCAAACATCCTGGTCCACGGGGATTCCAGTCTAACCTCATCTGTCAGCCTATCCATCACCACTGCAAACAGGAAGGGGCTCAGGGCTGATCCCTGATGCCGTCCCACGTCCACCTTAAATTTGTCTGTGACACTTACAGCGCACCTCACCGCTGTTCTGCTGCCCTCGTACATGTCCTGTATTATTCTAACATACTTCTCTGCCACTCCAGACTCCCGCATTCAGTAGCACAGTTCCTCTCTGGGTACTCTGTCATAGGATTTCTCTAGATCTACAAAGACACAATGTAGCTCCTTCTGACCTTCTCTACTTTTCCATCAACATCCTCAAGGCAAATAATGCATCTGTGGTACTCTTTCTAGACATGACACCATACTGTTGCTCGCAAATACTCACTTGCCAGTCTCACCTCTTCCCAAAAAGCTGCACAACACTCGTTCTATCTCAGCTTCTACCACATGGTTCTCTGCTCTGCCTTTGTCTTCCTAATCTTCCTCCCCACCACCAGAGTCATCTTACACACCACCATCCTATGCTGTCTAGCCACACTCTCCCCTACCACTACCTTACAGTCGGTAACCTCCTTCAGATTACGTTGTCTGCACAAGATGTAATTTTAATGCTTTAATGTAATTTTAAGATGCAGTTTAATGCTCTCCGTTATTCCCGAACGTTGCGCTGGATAACACAAGAAGAAGTGAGCTGAATACCAATGGAGGGCTCATGAAAAGACAGGTGGTCCTCAAAGTAAAGCGTGATTGGGCGTGAGCTATCTTGGAGCCTAACAAGGCTAGATCACATCAATCAGGCAATTGCTATTATATAATGAAATGGAAGCAACATAAGTGATAATTGTGTGGAAGAATCTCAACTTCAGAGGCAAAAGCCCTTTTCACAACAAGATCCCGGAAAAATTGCATCAGAGATGTAACAATGGAGCCGGCGTTTATTAGCTTGTCTTTCACACCGAACCCAATAAAAAGGTAGTCTCTTTGTTTTTGTTGATGTCTCACAAGTATTTGACTGGTCACACCAGGTGCAAGAGCTGACGTTGTCACGCGTGATTATCTGATTGTGCGTTGCCAAGTCGATGTGTAAAAAGCACACACAGTTGTGGCAATATTTTGCTGGGTTTTGTGTAAAAAGGCAAAGCCCCATTTTATTGCGTTTCCATTCCAAAGGATCCCAAAAACATCTGACCCGACACTTCCCACTTTTAAATATGCCTTCATTGGTATGCATTATGCATGTTAAAGATGGCAGTGTGAACTCCAAATGAACCAAATTACAAGTGAAGAAAATGATGAGGGGACTAAACCGAAGTCCCCCACCCTACACACACACACACACACACACACACTGGCAATCGGTGCCCTCGTCTAGTGTGTTCCCCTTGGGTTTGTATTAATTTGACGAAAGACCATTCCATCTTCCATCTGTTTTGCCCGTTTTCAATGCGGCAAATAAAACTCACATGGTGTTCTATCACAGGCGCAGCAGATGGTCTCACTTAGCCCGGCAGCAGCTGCGATGCAACTCAAGCACCGCACACTCAAACACATGAACACCCGTTTAGTCTTGTACTTTAGTTTGTCCAACCGGCAACCAAACAAACTGTGAAGTAAAGCTCGAGATTCACGTCGCTGCTGGCTTGAACGTCAAAACAGTCTTTAATAGTAATGCAATCGTCCCTTTGTACCTGTTGGACAGTTGTGTTGTGATAAAAGCAGTTACACATTGCTGTCAATGTAAATCGCTTGGAGACGAAATCGAGGGACGGAATGTTCCACTGTTAAGACAGCGACGGAGGTAGGCGTATCACAGAATTGTCAGGGGATCACAGCACAGCAGCACACTCGATACCGCCACTTTTGTTTGACATGTCATGCCCCTGATTATCAAGGCGGCATGTTGTCGACAATCATAAGCTGGGGCGGTGTTACCGTCTATCAAACAAGACATGACCCTGACCCGGTTTCAAATCAAGCCACCCATGTTCATTCCTGGACCTAGTAGGCCTAATACAAAAGTCATATTTTTCTTTCATTTTGATTACTCAGTGAAGTCTGCTCAATCTTTCCAAGATGGTAATGAGAATTTCATGGTGTAAACGACAACATTGGAATCCCACCAGGCATCCTCCAACTTCACGTCGGTTATGCTGGTATCCCACTATAAAGTCTCCAGTTTTTTAATTTTTTTTAATTTTTATAATTGTTTTCAATATGTGTCTGTTTGAGAGTGATGCACAAGGGCATTCAATTTGTCCAAATTGGCGAAAGAGAGAGCCATGATACTCAGATATCGTAATGTACAAGATGTGAAGGTGAAAATAAATGCCTTGTAAAATTGACACACCACAGAGAAGTGTTGTTAACAACCCTGCCAGATTTGTCAAGTATATGAATGAAGCTTCAAAATGATGAAAAATCAAGCCGTTGTCTCCACTCGCGAAGGCTATTAGCGTGTCTTCACAATATGGGTAAACTACACCCCTCTCATCTTTCAATTGGCAAATACCACAATGTCTAGCATTTTTCTTATACCTACACACAACCGTGTTTGAGCCGCAAAAATATATCTCCTTAAAGCCACGACGAGAGCCGCTAGCTGGCGAGCTAACCGGGGCTCCTCTCTGCCGACGGACGGGCAGCGGTTTCGTCCGCGGCGTCACCGCCTTGCTTGGTGGTGTGTCGTTGCGTGGGTCCACAGAACACAGACACTTCAGAAAAAAAAATCTTCTGTTTATCAAGCATGGTGCGCACGTTATTCAGCCTGTGGCTCACACTTCACGACAGATATTTGAGCACATACTTTCTGCTAGTTCCAATGCCTTTTGGTAGCCCCAATAACAAAATACATAACACTTGGGAATATAAATAACGACACCAAGCTATTCTGTAAATTGTTGGCTTTAAGGAAAGATGCATTTTTGGGGGGTAAGCATCACTAGCTAGCTAACTGCATGCTGTCGTGGTAGAAACGAGTCAAATAATTATGAAGTAACTTGCAATAACCACTGATGCTAATGAAGTTGTTCAAGTTCTTATACTATATTGGGGGAGAGGGGACTCATGCCCGAGCTGAAGTGCGTCACAAGGCACCGTTTTAGCCACGCCCCGAAAATATCAGGAAAACAAAACATTTGTATAGTATACCGGTAGTTATTTTTTCTTTGTTTTGTTGTTATTGCCAATAGTATGATTACTGTGTTTAAAAAAAAAAAAATCTATTATTATTCCTACCTTTGTTGAGAGTCATATCGTGATTCTCTCGACCATGGACTATCACCCCCTCCACATACCTCTTGCTTATTTTTGCGTCAATAAAAGCAGTAAAAAAAGGTGGAAAACTGAAAAGGTGAAAAACACTTTAATGCTAAATCGCCACAATTGAGCACTACATATTGTAGTTCTCAGTCTTTGCACCTTTTCAGCCAATATCTTCAAACGCATATGTACCGAGAAAGAAATCTCTGACTTCATTTTACTAGGTCTTTAAATAAAATCTCTGTGTGGCTCTTCTCCCCCACATCCCTCCATCCACTCAGTCAGGGTTTCTTCCTGATTGTGAAGCTTATTTGCAGGCTGTCAGCTGGCACGTGGGGGGTTTCTCCCTCCAAGTGTTTATATTTAGATCCCATGAGACAGACTGATTCCGTTACAGTCAGATGCGTGACGCACCTGCGCTCCTCTTTTTGAGCCATCAATTCTACCTGAAGTTACCTCCACCAAGGATGTTAAGTTTTCATTGGAGTTTGGTGACTAGCGGTGCAGGAAAGAACATATCTAAGTATTTGCATATCTCGTGGCATTTCAATGTCAGTTTTGGTCTGGAGACGGTCTTAAGACCAGTCTTGACAGATTCTGACATGGAGGCAAAAGGGACTTGGCATTTATTCTCAGTTCTTGACTCTGTCTCATTGCCTCAGTCTTGGGCTTAACTTGGTATCAACGCCTCAAAGTCTCAGTGTTGATTTGTTTTTTGTTAATGTGCTCTTGATTAGTCCTACAAGCCTACAGTAGCTTTTCAATGTCTAGTCCTTAACCAGTTACTCCAACGTGACTGTAGGTCTCTGCTTGTTTGCTCTGTTATGAAACAACAAATGACCAACATTGACTGGCTGATTATGATGTCCTTGTTTTCCAGAGCATTGTGGCCAAATATGGCTCTCAGTTTCGGGGCAACTCGCAGCACGATGCCCTGGAGTTCCTCCTCTGGCTTCTGGACAGAGTTCACGAAGATGCCAAAAACCCAAACAACAACAACTGTAGCAGCAGCAGTAGCAACAACACCAAAGCCAATGTCAAGGTGAGTACAATTTGACCGGCTTCACTTGGTTTTTCCGGCTACTAAGTCTATTAGGAAATGCTTTTATAGGAGGTTTAATGAAGAACTTTCTTAAATGGTTTCTCTTGATGCTGGAGGTGTCTGCGTAATTTCCATCTCGTCACCTTGAACTTTGAGAGGAGTTCAATTTAATGCAGCAAATGACTCGGGTAGGCACATCATGACTTTGTTTGAGAGATTTTATCACGACACAAGCCAACTGACAATAATATTTCTCTTTAGGGCACCACACTGTCGATTGGAGAACAGGTCAATGTCGTTTTATAAGGCTGTTCTCTGTAGAGGTTCTAAAATGAGAGGGCAACACTTGACAAGCATGGAATTTTCTTGAAAATAGGGTATTCTCTTCATATTCATGGCACCCCTCCTCCCATCCATCCATCCATCCATCCATTTTCTACCGCTTATCCGAGGTCAGGTCGCGGGGTCAGTAGCTTTAGCAGGGACGCCCAGACTTCCCTCTCCCCAGCCACTTCATCCAGCTCTTCTGGGGGGATCCCGAGGCGTTCCCAGGCCAGCCGAGGCGTTCCCAGGCTAGCGTGTCCTGGGTCGTGTCCTGGGTCTCCTCCAGGTGGGACATGCCCGGAACACCTCAACAGTGAGCCATCCGAATCAGATGCCCCAGCCACCTCATCTGGCTCCTCTCAATGCGGAGGAACAGTGGCTCTACTCTGAGCCCCTCCCGGATGACCGAGCTTCTCACCCTATCTCTAAGGGAGACCCCGGACACTCTGCAGATGAAACTCATTTCGGCCGCTTGTATCCAGTATCTTGTTCTTTCGGTCATGACCCACAGCTCGTGACCATAGGCGAGGGTAGGAACGTAGATCGACCAGTAAATCGAGACCTTCGCCTATCGGCTTAGCTCCTTCTTTACCACAACGGACCGATACAAAGTCCGCATCACTGCAGACGCCGCACCGATCCGCCTGTCGATCTCACGTTCCATTCTTCCCTCACTCGTGAAGAAGACCCCAAGATACTCGAACTCCTCCACTTGGGACAGGATCTCATCCCCGACGTGGAGAGTGCACGCCACCCTTTTTCGACTGAGGACCATGGTCTCAGATTTGGAGGTGCTGATTCTCATCCCAGCCGCTTCACACTCAGCTGTGAACTACTCCAGTGAGTGTTGGAGATCACGGCTTGATGAAGCCAACAGAACCACATCATCTGCAAAAAGCAGAGATGCAATACTGAGGCCACCAAACCGGACCCCCTCTACACATCGGCTGCGCCTTGAAATTCTGTCCATAAAGGTTATGAACAGAATCGGTGACAAAGGGCAGCCTTGGCAGAGTCCAACCCTCACCGGGAACGAGTCCAACTTACTGCCGGATATGCGGACCAAACTCTGACTCTGGTCGTACAGGGACCGAACAGCCCGTATCAGGGGGTTCGGTACCCCATACCCCCAAAGCACCCACCACATGACACCCCCCCCGAGGGACACGGTCGAACGCCATCTCCAAGTCCACAAAACACATGTGGACTGGTTGGGCGAACTCCCATGCACCCTCGAGGACCCTGCCGAGGGTGTAGAGCTGGTCCACTGTTCCACGGCCGGGACGAAAACCACACTGCTCCTCCTGGATCTGAGATTCGACTTCCCGACGGACCCTCCTCTCCAGCACCATGCCAAATAGACTTCTTAAAGCCGTGCCTGTCATTAGGCTGCCAGCGCTATAATAGAGCCGGCTTTCCTCTGCTGATTTTACCAGGCAGAGACAAGCTTTTCATAGTCAGGATCATCTCAGATTTGTTTTCATATTTTTCCAATTTTTATCCGCTTTATAAACAGATTTCATTGTATCATACAATAGTGTCATTGTCCGTATTCTGCTGATAATCTGACAAATGTCGGGACTCCAGCTTTGGACCCTCATGCTGGCTCAGTGCTATGGGTAAACATTAGTGATCTGCCCGTAACCTTTATACACTGAACACTAGGACTGGGCATTTGAGTAAATGTCCTGTTTATGTTTTCAAATCTAATGAGCCGAGAAACAATCCATTACATTTTAGTGCAGATCGAGATAAATGTGTATCTCTCTGAGTTGACATAAAAAGACACTGATCCAAATTGTGATTGTTTAGCCTTGGCAGCGGTTTGCTCTCTACTGAGTGCTATCTTTTGGATATTGTCATAGGTCGGTATGTTTTTATTAATTTGTCATTTACTGTATGTCTTCATGCCCACTTTTGTGATAGGTTTCTTTTTTTTATTATTATCACATTGCTTGCCTTTATGGGGGACCAAGAGTGCCCAAATTAAATAAATACACAAATTGTCATTAAGTATTGAACTATTTCAGTATTTATTTAATTATTTCTGTTAGGGTTGGCATTATTAGTAGGTGAATGAGGAGATAGTGTTAAAGCGCTTTGAATACCTCAAAGGTAGAAAAGCGCAATACAAGCTAAAGTCCATTATTTCAGAATGTATTTATTTCAATATTTGATTTATTTAATTTGTTTGGGTGTCAGAATGACATACAATTATTTTGTGATGCACAGGGGACAGAAGTGAGAAGATTAAATATAAATAGTGTAGAGGCAGGGATGTGTTTCTCCACTTTTCGCTAGAGGCAATAGGTGTGAGTGTGTCTGTGTGTGGACGGAGCTGTGTATGTGTGGGTGTCTCACAGGGTCTGAGTGATTGCCTAATGAATACCACCTGCGTTTGCCTCAAAATGTTTTTGTTTGGTACAGAGAGAGAGAGAGAGAGAGAGAGAGAGAGAGAGGAGTTAGGGTGCTGACCGCTGGGCTTTTTTAAAATGTATAATACAATACTGCAAGTCCATCTACATAAAATGTACATTTGAAACTATGTTTTAACCCTCTTCTGTCACATTTCAGCTAATCGCAGTCTACTAGACAGCCAATCTGTCGGCCAATCACGTTCTACTAGCCAGAGTCAGTGAAACCAACCGAGTTAAGGCCTTGTTGATGATGCAATCAGTGTAAAGAGTGTTTGACGAAGATACAAGTAGGATGCTACAACATGACCCAGTAACAGTTCTGCCTTTTGCCGTTTGCCGGTTCCTGTTGCTGCTGGAAATTCTGCTTTCTGTGAATCGTGGATTAAGACAACAGTGAAATCTGAGCATTTCCTGACCTGCTATCTGTGGATTACAAAGTCTTGCATCACCTTGGCTGATCTTCAAAGCCTGACCTTGTTATGGTTTGTGACAGGTGGGACCCCCAAAGCGGGAACAGACCATACGGCTTGTTCAACAGTCTTTCTTTCAAAAATTAAGTAACAAAACTGTCAAATACAAAAAGGTGGAAAAACTGGGGAACAAAAAGTGCTACCAAACGGGTAGAAAAACAAAAACAATCTGAAAACTATGGTGCAAGGCAAAAAGCAAAGACTAGAAAAACATGGCTTACGGTGATGGGACGAGGGAGCAAGGAGAGTCACCAGGAAAATGTCAAACCAAATGGAACAGGTACTAAAACAAAGTGCAAATCCTACGGAAAAAAAATAGATTCTGGAGCGAGACAGGATGCAGACGCCAAACAACTCCAAACAAATAAACTAGAGGAACGATCTGGCGCCTCTGTGGTGTGCACGCCGCGCTGAAGACTGGGAAACAAAGAAAAACTTGGGTAATAACCAGGTGACAGCAAGACACATCTTAAATATTAAACGTGTTCAATGTTTACAACCAAAACTCTTCCTGTGTGTGTGCAAACCTGACTACTCTCGAGTCATGAATCCCTGAACTGTGACGTGAAACGGCATGTAGTCAATCAAAAATAGTGCCCAAGGCTGACGAGCATGGAATCGACCGTCAATAAAAATGTGAAATCGCTTCCTCACTTACTTTTTTATCTTTTTTAAACGTGTCCCCAAATTGAATTATTATTTCAGTTGCGCAACCGCGTCATTCTTCGTTTGATCTGGCATTTTTCATTTTCACCACACGTGCACCTGTGCACCACTTATGTGCACCCCTCGCTGGACTTATAAATATAGGTATAAAAATGAAAAATGAGGGCTTGTGTTCTACTCTGGTAGTTTTGGGGTTTAGAAAGTATAATTTCCTCGTCATTTAGTTTGGTATCCTAATGCAGTAAAGGGTTTTATTTATTTATTTATTTATTTTTTTGCAAAAAAAAACTTAGAAGTCAGTGACACCTTCCTCTGTAAAATGCAAATGGTTTCACTTGGATTGGAACACATTCAGTCAATTTTGTTCTTCAAGTATTTCTTTAGGGATGTGAGGAAATGATTGCGTTTAAATTTCCCCAGTTGATTAAAAGGCATTAAATTGTGCTGGTGTGCAAGAATGGGTACGAAAGTGTTGATCTGCGTTTTATCGATGGGTGAGCAGTCTGGGCAGGGAGTATGCGACCTTTCTGCCAAAGCATGCATTCATAGGTTCCAGCCCCACCTCCCCGAGCCTGAATGTGATGAGCCGTTTAGCGAAAAGATGGATGGGGATGGATGTAATGATTTATCTGAAACCCCGCTAGGGCTGACTCAGTGATTGGTGGTGTTGATCAGTATCTATAATGTTCTAATATTGTCACGGCTCACTGTTGACATTTTAATTCACTTGTGCTATCGTCATCCGTCAAAGAAATAGTATCAAACATGATGTAGTGAAAGGAAGATTTATTACTTTAAGCCTGTCTGAGATTGATCTGTGCACCGGTTTGATAGTTCAGTGCTGGATTGCATTAAGCTGCACGTATTGCACCTGGTACAGGAGCAGTGTCACCAGTTTCACAGCTCGATATTATGTAACAAGCACAAAACCAGCTCAGTAATGTGAATATGCCTTCCAGCGGGACCTTGCTAAACCTGCTTGGTTTCTCGCCCCTGCTTTGCCTGGCACCACATATGTAGCATTCTTTAGTGAGCTGACGTCAGCCAGCAACACGGTCACTGCTTTATGCACACCCGGCTGTTTCCGTCGCTCTCAAAATTAGAACAGCTTGGCACAATAAATATCAAGCGATATCCGAAACAATCAACAAGTACTGGAGTTTCTCTACAATACAATTTGCAGGAGTGTGCTTCGTTCCAAATGGAGTTTAATTATATGGGGCAGAGTTTGTTTTAGTGACTGTTAATGTGAACGTGAACATTTGTTTATCTCTTTGGGCCATCCGATTGACTGGCGATCGATCCAAGGTGTACTCCTCCTCTCGTCCGATGTCAGCTGGGATAGAGTCCTGCTTCCTCATAACCCTGACAAAAACGAGGCCTCTATCATCGAACGGGCAATGCACACAAGAAAATGAACGTTTTTTTTTGTTGCTAACTTTGATAAGGTTGTAATTGAGATGTTGCGGCTATGCGGTGGTGACGCCACATCGGTACACGGATGTCAAACGGAGAATAACAAATGTGCAAAATGAAATTGGTTTTGCTCCCCATCACCCCCACGTCAGTCACTACTGCATCATTCAACAGTGGTGCCACTTATGTCTTGACATTTGCATAATTAAGAGGCCAAAAGCCAGCATGTGACAGCTCATGCAAACGCTGAGAAAGAGTAGGCTTCATATTGTTCTTTGATTGTAGTGGAATGTTTTTTTTTCCCAATCACTGATTGCTCAAGGTAGGAAGGAAGGTAGGTTTTGATTGCTGTTAGTGTTTACAAAAATGTTCCATTGAAAGGTCGCTTACAGAAAAATGTAAGAATGTTGGTCGAAGGTAAACCAAGGTTAAACAAACATTAGACTCATCAACAAAAGAACATCAAACCTTCAGTGTAGCATAGTCGTGGCAACATGCTTGGGGCTGTTGTCGTTCAGCTGGAACTGGGGCTTTAGACAAACTGGAGGGGAATTATGAACAGTTCGAAATAGCAGTCAGTGTTCGCATAAGACCCTCAGGATTCTGCTAGAAAGCAAAAAAATAAATCATTAAAATGTCATGAAAGGCCAACCAGAACAAAAGGATTTTTAAGAGGTTTTACTGAGTTGCACAGGTTGTAAGTCACATTAATGGTGGAAAAAGGTTTGGAACGATTTAGCTTCGTCTTGAATAATTTACCTTGGTCTCATTATTTTATATCACAAATACCTGGCATTAAATTTGATCAATCCATTTTCTTTAGCGCTTTTCCTCATTAGGGTTGCGGATAATCTGGACTTCATTCTGCTTGCGTTGGGGCCACCAGAGGACAAAAACATTGCACACTTTTCTTTTGTCCTGTTCGGCTGTTAGGTCAAACTAAAAGCAGGATCTGTTTCCCTTTTATGCCGGAATAGTTTTACTGTGCCGCGGTGGAGTTTTCAAGATGCCACTGTGGTTCTTTGTATTCTGATGGATTTTTATTGAAGATTTCAGCCGGACAGGACAAAGTTTAAAGGGGAGTGACAGAAAAAAAACAAAGGGGAGAGACAGTGAAACGATATCTAAATAATATAGGAAGAAAAGACAACAAAAGACAGGACATTAGCTGTAATACAGATTGCATTACTGTCACCTACTGACCGGAGTGGGACAGTGATTTTGCCAGGCACATCAGGATGTTTTAATCAAACAACGTTTCAGACATAATCAAGGATTTTTTCGGAACTTGGCAGAGGTCGGCGCTCTACAGAGTGTCATTCCACTTTAAGAAATATCTTCAGCGTGACTGCAGCAGCTCCACAAAGCCTGAAATGTATCTTTGAAACAGGTGGAAGCAAACTTGGCAGAAATATCCTCACATCATTGGGAGAACAGAGCAGGGAACGTTTGCTTTTGTTTGTTTGACAGTAGCATAGATCTCCACATAGCGTCCACAAAGTGAGCACAGAGAAGAGTTACATTCACCCTCAGGTCCTCCGTGAGTTCTATTTCAAGTGAGTGCATTTGAGAACTGCTCCATCTCATCCCGCCGACAGCTCAGTGGTTTGCCAGTGCAACACCCCACCAGCGTCCAGGCATTATGTATGCATTATTCTGTTTTAAATGTCGATAGTGCTTTGGCCCTTTTTTTTTTTTTTTTTTTTTTTTGCCGCAGTGGGGTTAACTGTGACTGGATAGTGCGACTGCAGCCAACTGCGAAGACTTTGAAATCGGGTCAGTGAAAAATGCAGTAGACACCGCCAGCGAGGCCTCTTATCGACATGGACAGAAATAGTGAGTTTGATAGCTCTCCATGAGATTTTGGCCCGTGTTCTCCAGGGGAGGGAACGGCAGGGAAAGGCGAGAGGGCAAATGTCGATGAATGAGACAAGTCAGCTGACAAGCAGCCGTCTTACATACTGGTGGGTGCTGATGCTTGTAAGCTATAAACGCATCAACGAGCTAAATCATCCGACACTGGCTACCAAATAGTAAAAAAAAAAAAGGATGATTTTATGGCCTATTGTTTCAAAGACAACTCCCGTAATACTACATATTAGTGTTCTATTCGCAGGGATAATCATTTGTTGAATTTATATTATGTAACCGCTAATCAACTTCAAGCAAAGGAAACAGAGCTAACAAAATTGTATCTCAAATAATACATTGTCCTTTCATTCATGGTGTGGCAAAATTTGTACAAAACTGTACATAATGCTGACCACTAGCATTAGCGCTAACATGAAAAGTGTCCTGGTTAGTCCACCGATATAGAATTCTAGACCGCTAAAATACGCGATTTAGGGTGACCGTGGTAATGCCACGGACACATTTCTCCTTATTACAATCCAGTGTACCATCACAATGATTTTGGTGCTATTGTATTCTGTTGCTTTAAAATCTGCTCCATTGATCAAGCAAGCCAATGCCTGCCCACCGCCGTCTTCGACAGGTTAAGTCAAAGAAGCATAACCCTGCCTCACACTTGGCTAGTAACTTGATTTTAACAGCAAGTGGCATTTCTGAGATGCCACAAATTCCTGCAGAATAGAGATGGAGAGTGAGAATACTTGGAAGTGACAACCAAGACTATATATATATATATATATATATATATATATATATATATATATATTTAATACCTCCCCCCCCCCAGCCTCCAAGCCACTTCTAAAAGAGTATTGCTGTTGTAATGAAAGAACATTTCAAACTGGTGTTCACATTTACAACACGAGTGACAAAAGGCAGCTTTTAGAAGGAGATTTTGTATACATTTCATCACAGTGAAACAGTCTCTGCCCGGAATGGACAGGTCATGTAATTCCCCTCCTCAATGCCCTCATACCCTGTTCTTAAGGGATTAAACAAGGACCAGTCTGGAAGAAACTTCCAACTAAAACTTGGAACTTTGTTAAATTATTCTCAGGATACATTTTTGCCTTCTGGCTTCATCCATGATTCACTTTAGCCCATTCATTTTTTTTTTTTTTTTTTTTTTTTTTTTTTTTTTTAAAACTACTTGCCTGGTGTAATGTCTCAACTTATCAGCCACCAAGGGCTGAATGACTGAGTGCTTCTCTTCAGACCATCACTGCCTGCGACTCTGCCTGCTTTGCAGCTGTGTGGGATGGAAGCAAATGCGGGTTTTGCATTGTTGTTGTGTGTTATTTGATTGCAAGCAAGAGATTCATTTATTGCACAGAGAGTTGCCATTACCTTATCTGATGATGTTTGATAGTTATAAGCAACCGAAAGTGAAACAAAATCAAACAATCCACATGGATTTCAATTGACCTTTTTGGTTGAGGTAATAGGTGTGAAAAAGGCCAGAGTAAATGTTTGAAATCTTTTTTGATAAACTTAAAGGATGCACATTGTCTTCTCCAAGAGCTCTTGCAAAGATAGTTTATGTTCAATGAGGATAAACCTCAATGCGCATGTTTAATTTAGAAGGTTACCCGTGTCTAAAATCTGCAGGAGAAGTGAAGCATGATCATTTGTGGTTAAAAACAATTAAAAGTAAACAAGACTTGAAGTGTGATCTGGACAAACTTGTAAATCACTGCAAATATTACTAATGACAAAAAAAACTGATATTTGTAACCAGAATAGAGGAATTTGAAGCGGCAGAAGTCCGACCCTCCTCCCGCTGTCGATGAAATGCCAACACGGCAGGGAGGTATGAAAAATTAAACAAGGAACAGAGAAGGAACAGTTTGAGTAGCAACAATCTCAAAGATAGATTTTGTGGTTTTTTTTTTTGTTTTTTGTTTTTTATATACCTTTGTTGGGGGTAACATACTGAGGAACTTCACTAAAACTACAAGGATAAAATGTACTTTTCAAATGTCATCGTTAAATAATGTATGAGTGCCATTTTGTGTCATACATTTAGGACAGATTGTACTAGCTGTGTGACGTCCATTTTATTCTTTCCCACTGCAGAAATAAACGTAATAACATTTAAGCCAATTAAAACCAATGACTGATACTATCTTTTCCTTGAAGTGAACATACATCTAATGGGAAACAATTGTGTAGCATTTAAGGCACAAATAAGCCTCATTAAGCATCAATGACGGGTATAATAGCCAATGGTCTGCATCATTTAATTGCTCTCTCCTTGGGTTTCTGTTCAATTAACAAGATAATCTCTCTGGCAGGATTTGTTGTCCAACCGCTGAAGTCGTTTTTCAAAGTTAATTAAGTTGGACAAATTTCTCTCCCCGGGAAATGATTCATTAAAGAGAACACTTAATCAGCAACATGCTGCTGGTACAATAAACGATACAATAAAAGATATTACATCTCCGTCAATCAAAAGTGAGTATTAATTTATTTGTTCAAGCTGATATTTTGAGAAGCCTCTTGTCAGGCTAGTGAATATTGGGTAAGGCCCTTTAAATGCTTCTTAAAGTTCTTGGCTCATCTGAAGGTTGCAAAGCTTGGACAGTTTGGTTGGTTTTACCTAGGGTCGCTCAATCTAAACACAATCATTGGATTTATTTTTATGATCAATCAACACTGATTATTGAGAGCTGTCATGAGGACGAGTACCCTCAATCTGGATGTGAACCTAAATCTATCGGTTTGAAAAACCCAGCACACTGACATGACGCTAAAGAGCCAGTATCTTTGGTAGTGGCCAGAGGAATCGCTATACTGTTCTAGTACTGGTATACCATGCAACACTAGTAGCTCGATTACATCCACAACAAAATTGACAGTGCAATCGGTCACTGTACCTTTCCCCTCTGGAGGCTGGGCCATGTCCCAAAACGTTGGCCCCATTATGCTCATGCAAGTGTTTCACTTGTCTCAGGGGTGAATTATACAGGGTTCAACCGTCCTAAGGGTCCTTCTGGCCAGGACCTTTTTTTTTTGTACCCTTCAGTAGTCGAACAACATACACAGCCGTAGCGACGACGCCCTTTGTAACATGCTCCAAGAAACCCCAAGACATTTTGGGGATACCTAGCCAACTAAAAATGGAAGATGATGCTACATACTAGAAAGCTGGGAAGTTGCAACTTGCAATATTGGGGCAGTTCGAGGTCTCATCGAGATCATCAGCCATGACATACATTTTGTTTCACTGCAAGAGGTCTTGACAGAAGCAGTAGGCCGTCCTCTGTAACTTCCACTCTTGGGAAGACTGTCTACAATATCTTGGGAGTATGTCTTTGGGAAGAATGTGGGAGTCCATCCCAAAAGTGAAGTTCTTGAAGTTCTTCCACACCAGATGCATCTAAAGATCATTTGTCCAGTTGTTCCCACAGAGTTGAAAGCACAAAACTGTCCAACATGGCTTTCAGATTCAGAGGCAAGAAAGGTATCGAGATGAACAAAGCCCTAAATGAGAGCCATGTCTCTAGACCTTTGTCCTTAGAGTGGAAAGTACAGTGGAAAAACTGGAAGTTGTACCTTTGAAGGCCAGGATAAAGGGTAATCACTACAAAGGCAGTTCCTTTTTTTGTGCCTTTCCAGTAAGAACAATGACAGACTACTTTTCTGAACCTTGTAAGGAGTGTGTGTGTGCGTTGCACTGTCCTGCTTTTTTTACTGGGTTATTTTCTACGCATGCATGTATACATGTGACCCCGTTACCATGGCCACTGCAAGAGTGGGCATCACTGACACGTCACTGCCAAATAGCATCCACTCGAAAAGGCTTTTAATGGATCATGCAAAGTCCAGTAAGGAAATATTTAACTTGGCCAATTGCTATTTCTTTCAATCGACATTTGAAAGATGACCTTGCGTGTCCTCACCGAGAGCGAGCCGACAGACTTGATTGAGAGTGGATGGAGGTTGGTATTGTGGTTGTTCTTGGATTTTCCCCCACACCCCCCATCCTTTATTTGAAGACATTTTAGGCATTGCAATGAATTATAAAAGCATAACAGATATGCGGGATCTTTTGATGGCAAAATAGAGTTAGAAATGAAGTATTTTTAGTTACGACTCAGCTGCAGATATGGTGTTCCAGTGAGTCTTTCCAAAAATACATGGCAACATTTTTCTGCTTGCTGCTACTTTATGGAATGGTTCTACCTGAATCCCGGCAGGAATGTAAACACAAATTTCAGGTGAAGGTGATGATGCAATACACTGTCATCTAGTGACGACAGTTGCATTTTCCTCCATATCATCGTTGATAAATCATCTTACCCACGCTCATGTGGAACTGGGTTATTTTTGTGCAACATATTTTTTTCCGAGGGAGGCATGTGAAAAACTAGTCAGCACATCTGCCAAACAGTTTGGCTTTCATGTGGAGTTTGCATGTTCTACCCGTGCTTGTGTGGATTTTCTCCAGGCACTCCGATTTCCTCTCAGCCTTTGTGAAATATATATATCATCAGCCCTTATCCAAGAAGTTGTGTTTTTGGCGCGATAAGTGCAGAGATAAAGAAGCCTGCCGACTTTTATTTCTACCTTTTTGTGTGACAGGCAAAGAGCAAAGAGGGAGGCAGAATCCACAAATCCTAAGAGGCATTTCTCTCAAGATTTTCCACACTCATTACTGTCAGTCATCTCCGGTGTGATAGCAGAACTGGTCCTGCTGGGATGCTTACCAACTGTTTCAAAGATGCAGACTGGTTTTCTTGCTTTGTTTTCTGTTTACTCACTCCTGCCACACCCACATTTCCAGGTTTGTCTTCCTTAAATGCTTGTGCTTTCCCGATGGTTGTGAACAGTTGGAACAGGATAGTCAAATGCAGCCTATGCTACTGAGACCCCAGCACCAAGGAACTGTTGACAGGGGGCCAGAAAGCTGCCCTATCGGGTGTCGCCAAAGCGCTCAAGAGCACTGCAACTGCAAGGGCGCTGGTTGGGTAGACCCCAAGTAACCGTTGGTGGATGGAACGAATTAATAGCAATTGAATTCATTTCAATGGGGAAATTTGATTCAATATGAGTACATTGTGTTAAAAGCTGGGACAAAGAAGTCAAGGTGCCACTGCATTCCAAATTGTTCAACATTGCATGATGCTGTACCGTTTACTAACATCTTGGGGTGCATATCTTTTATCATTACGACCAAATTTTAAGAACATTGGGAAAGAATTGAGACTATTGGGCGCTGACAAAACTTGTTAAGCCCCTGACGAGTGACGCATCACAAGTGCGTCTTTATGACAATCTATGAAGATCAACTAGGCAACGTCAATGCCTTCTGGCTCCGTCAACAAAGCTGCTTTCTATTCTTTTTGTAGCTTAAAGTTCAGCCCAACTCACACACTTCAGTTAGATCAGTCCGCTTGAGAGGCTAATCAATCTATTCACTCGTCACAACTAATGTCATGAGTTCGTTTGGTTCTGAAACATTGTAGCTGGCTGGCAATGAACTGGTCCACATGGGGCCAGTTCTCTACAGTGCTTGCCAAGCCAGCTCTGGTGCTCCTGAAGCCCTGCCAGTGACTCTTGTCTGAGGCTGCTTAATATCTCTTCTTGCCTTTTGTTTTTGGCCAGACAGACATCTCCATGGCAACGACCAGAGTGGCAGGTCTCCCTGCACTCTGCTCTGAAATGGAACTGGCACATATATTTTATTGAGAGATGGCACCTAAGAGGAGACATGCGCGGCGGCACTATTTGCCTTTTGTCTTAACAAGTGCGGTCTATAAATATCGAAATGTATTGTGTGATGGGCCAGTAGAACACAGCGGGCCAGAACGTAGGGCCGGGTTTCAAATGCCTGTGCTTTCCATCGTTATCTCACAGGCCATCTTGTTCCCGTAAGCCCCTCATGAATAGACCGAATTAACAGCAGCCGTCCACAACTGAAAAGATTGTTGTGAGTCAGCCGCTTTACTGCCCCCGACAGCGTTTTGTTTGAATGGATGGAGACCGACCAATGACGCCCCATAAGCCAACCACACCCGCTCCGGCAACAGCCTCCCCTCCTCTTCTTGACTCTGTGTCCCCCATTGTTTAAAAATCAAGCATTACTAAACAATCACATCGTAATGATTGTCTCCCACAGTTGAGTCACTGTCCATCAGTTAAAACAACACTGGGAAGTGAAGCACCGTCCATCCATTTTCTATCGCGCTTGTTCTGACGAAACGGTTACGGGTGAGCTGGAGCCTATCCCAGCTGACGAAGCCGGAGTACTGTGAGAAAACACACACAAAGCACGGTGGAAAGGCCCAAACTTCACACAGCAGAGACCCGATCCCACAATGCAGCCTTGAAAGAAGAAGACAAAAAACACACACAGTCCAAACACCAAAACAGAAACAAAAATTAATTGCCGGTGCTCTGTCAGATATCATTTTCAATGGAAGAAATCATTTTCAACAGGATGGTTCATCTTCTTTTCTAAGCCAAAATTTAACAAACAAACAAAAAATCCAACGTCTTTAATTACAGCCTATGTATAATAATTTCAGCACAGTTGCTGATGTAGTACACGTAAAATATAATCTTTTCACATTTAATTATAATTTTTTTTTGGGGGGTGGGGGGGACAAAGCAAATTGGGTCATCCATATTAAACCAACAATGGTAATAACGCACACGTGGCAAAGCTGCGTTTTGAAATAAGAGCATTAAAAGAGACATGATTGATTTTGCCACCGTGTTTGTCCGATGTTGTTTTACTGCCTCTTTGGGGACGTGATGAGTGCGACTGTTCAGTCTGCTTAGTAAAGAAGCACTGCTGGGTCCACATATTTTCCTGAGCATTGTGCTTGTCCCACCGCTTGCCTCCAAATGATCTTCTTATCTCTCCGAGCTGTGCAATCGTCTCCCCTTGTGCTTCTCGTCATTGTGCTTGCCCATATTTCCTTCTCTTTTTCTCTCTCGTACTTCTGTCTTTTGACTTGCACTGCTAATGCCAAAATACGATAAAGACATGCATGTTTTTGCTCGAAGCAGGTTAGAAACGGTGACAAATAATAGTAATAAAGCAAATCTTCGGCGACAAAGTCCGGTGTACCAAATACTTTTTCACTTGTGTTGTGAATGGAAATAACTCACTTGCAGGAAACCAAAATCATCTGATAGCAAGAGCTGAATCTCACAATATGTGAGATTTTACCTCAAACTAATGGCTTTGACAGCACTCAGATGTTTCGCTGACTTATAATCAAGAGAATAGCCATGACGACCTCGGATAACCAACGTTTAGGGCTCTATAATATTGGCGGTCGAGCCAGGATGACTCTTGGCGTTGCGGCGCTTGTACTAACCTTGCTGCACACACATTATAGAGACACGATGTTGTAGCACAAAGGCGTTTACGAGCCTTTATCTTTACCTTTGTGACAATGTCAAGTTTACCTTTGATCGTTTTCCAGATTTACCACTGTGGCTTAAACTGTAAGAGGATTCGGGTAGCAAATGATGGGTTGAATGAAATGTTGCTGCTCCACTGTGGCTATCCAACGTCCACATACGGTATGTGCACTTGCGCACTTGATAATGCACTTGGCACTTTAATGCTACTCTGCTTTTATGTATTGTCAACATGGCACAAAATGATACATTCAAATTGTTTCATTGTCACAATTGCTGCTCCGCCACTTGCTTCGCCTTTCGTTGTGAGTTGAGAAAAGACCAGATTCCTTTTTTTTCTTTTTTTTTTTAAATAATTAAATTAAGTATCATCTGCATTTTCCAATAGCTCTCCTAATCTCCCTATTAAGATATTACGCTTGGCTAAATATGGTAATAGTGTATCAAATAAAAACTTTCCTGTGATTCCCACTCCATTTACTGTATATAAGTTTGAGATGTCCCAAAAAATGTATCCACACTTTGAATGAATGCAGTATTTAACAAAATACATTTCATTTTCGAACTGTAAAAGAGTCAATATACAATTTATAATTGGTGCTTTGTTTTCAAAGTGCTTCTTGTCACATTACTGCTGATAACAAAAAAAAAAAAAGGATCAAAACCTTTGTACTTCAACTGCCTGAGACTTCCAGTCCCATTTTAGCATAATTAACGTTTTTTTTAAAAAGATCAGTCCTGCTTATTACTTCCAAAGGGTTCAATTTGAAAAGAAAGCACCATCACTCAAGCTTTTGGCGCGAACAATTGATTCATCTGGACTTTGCTTTTTAAAGCGCAAGTTATTAATCTCCTTTGTAAGGAAAGGCGAGGAAAGTCATGTGCCTTTTAGTCCACAGTGGTAGTGATGAAGGCTGTAAAAATAGGAAGTAATTGTGCACTGTGGTTAAAAAAAAAAAAAGAAAAATCCAGTTTATCGTCATGTGGAAAGCTAAGAAACCAGCTTTTGCGAAATGGTAAGTTATTACTTCTTAAATCAATTTAGTGTTATTGTAAGAATATTTTTGCAGTATTAACTAGGAATGACATTTTCTTGAGGTACTGTATATAAAGGGAAACCAAACCAAAAAATCTAAATAGCGCTACAGTTTAAGACGGAATTCATGGCGAGCGCCATAATCACTGCTTAAAGTCTGTTTGAGTTGTTTCTGGAGGCTTTCGATTTGGTCTATTTCCAGGCCAACGTGGCTCTCGTATTTACTGTGCCCCATAGACACCCCCAATTACGCAACCTGACTGCTCGCCAGGCTCCCACGCGGTCACCAGTGAGCTGCAGAGGCGCGCCGATCAGTGTCCCACATCAACGCCCGCCGAGGGGAATCAGCTGGGATTTGATTAGAACATATGTTCTTGTATGAGGAAAGCGAGTGCCGACATCCCCCGAGGGAAGCGATCATTCTGTCAGTGCTTTCCAAATCTCTAGTCAAGACGGACAAGTCCAAGCTTTCATTTCATTGCTCATATCAGTGCATTTATGTACTCTAGTTAAAAAGTATTGGTGCCCCCTAACTACTACTATTTCCAATGCCTGAGCCAGCTCCTTTGCTAAGCTAACACTAAGGCGTATCTACATTGCCAGGTTACCCGCTTAACATTACAAACTGTGAGAATCCAGCAGTACTCACGCCTTTGACTCATCTATTAACACGTATGACTCCTCTCTAAAAATGTCTCCGTCGAGAGGACACTTTCGATATAGGCTTCCACACCTAAAGATGGAAATATCTCATAAAAGTACTGACCTAAATAAAACGTGACACATGGCGTGACACCAGCCGGTGTGTGCGCTAGCACGTTGGGTATTTTCGTCTGCAACTTGAGTTTGTGGCGTGATCCGTGTCTGTCATATCAGCCAGGTCGTCACGAAGATGTCCTGGAACAGTCACGTAAAATCAAGTCTGGATCAGGCTAAAACCGATGCTGAGACGTTAAAAGAAGGGAGCGCTTCGTCTTGAATTCCTTCTCTTAACCGTGCTTGTTGAGAGCGGTCTGTCTTTCGGTATGTGTTGTAGAAAGCCAAAGAAAAGGTGAATTGCTAGTTAAGAGTAAATCCCTTGTAAGGATGAAATGATTTATGCTTTACTGATAAACCGTGATAACATTTTGGATGGTTGGTATTACAATTTAAAACTGTAATTTTCACTAATACAGTATATATATGTACATGTATTTTGCCTCTTTGTGTGCAGTAGTTGTCTTTCCGCTACTAGCAGCAAAGAAACAGAGAAAGACTGTAGAAGATGAAGACAACAGAGCAGACATTTTTGTTTTTTTCCCCAATATTTGTATATTTTTATCCAATTTGTATTTTTGTGTAATATTTTTTTGTGAAAATTTGAGTTTTTGTGTCATATTTCTGTATTTTTTTGCACAGCGTTTTATTGTTTTTGTCTATAATTTAATATTTCTCTAAACTCTATTTGTTCATCTGATGTTTGATTTTTTTTCAATTTATCTGTGTATTCTTTCTTAGATTTGTATTTTTCGGCTACTATTTGCGCATTTCTTCGTCCGATATTTTATTTTTCAGGTGAGGATAATCGGTGTAAAAAATTGAAGGGTGGGTGGATCTAATATATTCTTGTGTATTTTTTTATCTTGTTGCATTTTTGTTTTGTTGTTTTCTTCTATTATTTAGTATTTTTTAATGGTATTCATCTGTTTGACTATTTTTTACAATATCAGTGTATTCTTTGTTCCATTATTATTTTTCAGCTACTATTTTCACATTTCTTGTCCAATATTTTTGTATTTTTCATCTAATATATTCTTGTTTTGTATTTCTATGATTTTATATTTTTCATCTAATATTTGTGCATTTTCCCCAATATTTTTGTCATATTTGTACATTTTTAGCTAATTATCTGCATTGTTTTCCTTTTAATATTTATGTTTCATCTAATACTTTCCCATTTTCTGAAATGTGTCTTTTTTTTTGTTTCAGACTGCATATTTTTGTTCAGTATTTTGTATAGTTACCTTAATATTTTTTTTGTAGAGGTTAAACTGTTAAACCCTCTGCTTTCGTGTGTGTTTCCAGGGACCCAGCTCACTGGAGGACCTGAACAACACGCAACAGCCCAGAGGCCGCAACAGTTTTGTCCAGGAGCACTTCCAGGCCCAGTACAGGTGAGACCATGCAGAGGACTTCTCTTTTTATGCAGTTGTATCCTTTTGTAGAATGCTTGTAATTTTGGTATCTTTACAATAGTCTCACTTTTAATCTTTTTGACTCTGATGGCTTACTGGCAGCTTTTATTTTATTTTTTATCACAGCATTAAATACGTGCACACTCGCAATAGCATGGTGCAAGTAAGTCAATCGGGTTGTTTATTCAGAGCAGCTTTGCAAGTGGAGTGAGGCGGTGTTTGTGAGGCTAGCAAGAGTTGAGGACCGAGGAAGGCCTAAAAGAAAATGTTTTGATTTAAAACAAGAAAAGGGCAATGTTAATTCTTTTTGCTTTTATATGAATTCCCTTTATATCCAGAAATATTTTAGCAAGTGAGCTCCATGAAGGAATGGGGCTTCAGAGACTTGTGACATATATATGTATGTAAAGGAGAGGCACCGTTGCCGATGCACTTTATAGTTTGTTGTTGTTGTTTTGTTTTTGTTTGGTTTTTTTTTTAAGTTGAGTGAACACGCCGCAACCCCACCAGGACACGCCTCTTAAAGGCACACACGTCTCTAACACCCAGACGCTACAATGCGTACAGTATTTTCACACGTTATATGTTTCAGAGTGTTTAAATGAGAGCCAAAGTAATACTGTTATTGCTTTGGCCTGAGAACAAAAGCGATGACTGGGCAGGTTTTTCAGCGAATAAGGGGGGGATACGTTGAGGAAAATTTGCGAAAGACAAACCGCAAATATGCGGTGGTTCACTGTAAGGTTCTGTTTTTAATTACTTTATGTTAAGTACGACATTATGAATTACGATGTTCATCATTTTCAGTGCCAATATGTCCATCGTCTCATGTGTTCATGTTTCCACACACTCAATTCCTCCTCGAGCCGTTTCGCAATGAGCAACCCAAGGCACTCGTCTTCTTTTTCTGCAGCCACTCGGTATTAATCGAAGGTTCCGGTGCCCTCTATTGGAAGTGAAGCCACATAGCCTTGAGCGGCACGCCGAAAGAATGAACACAAATGCTCGTAAATTGAAGAATTTAAGAGACACATTTGAGTCAGGGGCGGGGGGAATCCTCCTGATTATATCCAATACCTTGTAGGTGTTCGCTCATCAGATAAAGGAGCAACACACACGCACACACACACAATGGGTTTGTAATCACTTGTTTGACTGACAGCCCTTGTTAAGTCCACAGCGCCAGTGAGTTGGTGCTTCAACCGTTGGACGTTCTGTCACTGATTAGCTGCCGTAGCGTCACAGCTAACAAGCTTATCGTGCAACTGCAAGACTCGCAATATTGGACTGAAGAAAAAGATGTCTCTTCACCCCTCTACTTGACTGAGAGGGGGTCCGAAAGGACCAGTGTACTCGTTGCCCGCTTGGGCAAATGTACTGGAGAGTCTTTTGTGTGTCACAGTGACAATAACGCATGCTTTTGTCAAATTGGAGAAAATGAGACCACGTCTGGCACATTTACAACCCAAATTCCAATGAAGTTGGGACGTTATAAAAACAGAATACAATGATTTGCAAATCTTGTTCAACCTATATTTAATTGACTACACTACGAAGGCAAGATATTTAATGTTCAAACTATTCAACTTGATTGTTTTTCGCAAATAATCATTAACTTAGAATTATATGGCTGCAACACATTCCAAGAAAGGTGGGCTTGTACATAATTCAACTACAAAGCTGTTCTAAAAGACAGTGTAATGTTCCCATGTAGCTATCAGGGAATCAAACAAAATCCAATAAAAAACAACAACAATGGACGAACTGTCTCCGTTGCTAGGTTACGTCTTCAGCTTTCTATTTTGTTCAATGAATAGCTTAGGTGACAAAAAGCCACGAATTCAAACAACAAGATCAGTAAATAAAGCCGCCCCGCTAAATTTCATGTCGCCCAGCAACTGAAAACAAGTGAATTTACTTGATTTTGATCTTGTCACTAAACCTTTGCTGTTGTGATCGTCAGTCATAGGTGGCCGTTAGTAACAGTAGAGCAATTTCATTTCCTGGGTTTTGTTTGTGTCGTGTTTGTCGACCTGCAACTGTCACTCACTCGCTTCCTTCTTGTTAAATTGGTCTCTCTTCCTCTCGTCTTCCTCCCCCATTCCTTTCATATCTTCCGTAGATGCTCCTCAGAGGGAGTCGGCGGAGTTCTCTGATCTGAATAAATGTTTGCGATTAGAGCCCGTGCTGTCTTGTGCATTGGGCCGCCGTCGTGGGAAACGGCGCTCGCGTCGCCCGTGTTGCGACGCTCGCGTTTGAATCTTTGTCTTTGTCGGGGCCTCGCTCCTCCTCTCTGTCTGTCACCCTGACTTTGTGGTGTCTATTTGTAATGGCCTGTTGTCTCCGAGACGCCGTCTAGCTCTAAACAAGTTTATATAACATATATGATGGATGAGCTGATAGAGTGCTGCATTGGCCGCCTTCTCAAATGCTTGTACTTTTGCCTAGTTTCCCCACTTTCATGTTTAAGATCATCAAACAAATGTAAATATCAGACAAATATAACCCAACTGTTTTTAAATGATGATTTCATTTATTAAGAAAAATAAGTATTCAGTTACCTGGCCTTATGTGGAAAAAGTAATTACCCCCCTTGTTAAATCATAAATGAATTGTGGCTAATCACAATTTTGGATTAATTTTCACTGATCACACCCAAGCATGATTACCTCCAGACCTGTTCGATCAAGAAATCACTGAAACAGAATCTGTCTCGACAAAATCAAGTTGGACAAAAGATCGAAAAAAGCGGCAGCAAAATAACACAATCCAAAGAAAATTCCAGAACTATGGCGAAATTAAGTATTTGACATCTATCAGTCTGTGAAGGGTTACAAAAGCCATTTCTAAAGCTTGAGGGTTCCAGCGAACCATAGCGAGAGCCATCATCCTCACATGGAGAAAACACGGAACAGTGGTCGGCCGACAAAGATTACCCCAAGAGAACGGCAATGACCCTTCCAGGAGGCCACAATGGAACTCAGGACAACTTCGAAAGAACTGCAGGCCTCCCTTGCCTCTGTTGAAGTCAGTGTTCATGACACAACAACAAGGAAGAGACTGGGCAAAAAATTTGTGGGGGTATTTGTATTTGGCGATGTGTCCACATGGACCCGCCACAGTATTTGACAAAATGTAATTCATCAGCTTAATTTGCTAATACAGTCAAATCTTTACGGGCGATGGCTTTATAGGTGGGGGGATAGGGTTAAATTAGCCAGTGTTGACTTTGCGCAAGCGCCATTCATTTGAGGTCTTGACATGGAGGGGTGAACATCTCCTCCTCTGGAGTCTCCAATGATACCACAGAGAGTCAGCAGATTTGCTGCTTGTGGCTTTTTTGAAAATTGTCAGAAAAGTAGCTGAATATTACGGGTTGCACGGCTTGGGCTTTTTTGTTAAGTCAACGGTAATTTGGTGAGGTCAAGTTGACGCTGTCGTTGATATTTTTCGGTACAGGACAGTCTACTCACACGATGAAAAGTAGACGAGCAGTCACTCAACAACCTCTTTATTGAGACAATGGTTGGCTAAAGTCAGCTGTAACCGTACCAAAAAACATTCAAGTATATCACCAACAAGCGGCAACAAAAGCTATGACATTTTACAAAATCCAATTCCAATGAAGTTGGGAAGTTGTGTAAAACATCCTACAAAGGCAAGATATTGAATGTTGAAACCGATGAACGTTATTGTTTTTCCATTTTGAATTTGACGCTTGCAACAGGTTCCAAAAAAGCTGAGACGGGGACAACAAAAGACTGGGAAAGTTGAGCAATGTTAAAAAAAAAAAGAAACAGCTGTCTGGAACATTCCATTGGGTATAAAAGGAACATTCCCGAAAGGCTCAGTTGCTCACAAGCAAGGATGGGGCGAGGGTCATCACTTTGTGAACAACTGCCTGAGCAAATAGTCCAACGGTTTAAAAACGTTTCTCAATCAAAAGATTCAGAGAATCTGGAGAAATATGTGCACGTAAGCGGCAAGGACGAAAGCCAACATCGAGTTCCAGTGCCATTCGATCCCTCCGGCATTTGCACAAAACAGAACAGTGATTTGAAGAAGAATGTTGGAGACCTTTTAATTGACCCCTGGGAACATATAATTCTAAATTATCCTATCAGATTGAAGTCTGCAGGATTTTCAATTGGGCACCGAGACTTTGTCGATTGAATTTTAGTTGTAATAATCTCAATTTCTAATGAACCCGCAGTGATTTATTCAGTAAGTTTTCCATCACTGATTACTGTGGCTCTTTCTAATAAAAGTTGGATGATGTTAGTGTTGATATCTGTGTGCGTGTTTGCTTCCCGTGGGTGTAAAGAGCTTCACTGCTGCTCTTGGTGCCCTTTTCTCCGTCCTTATTGCGCTCTCGTCTTTGCTCTCTCTCTCGTCAACTTGGCTGTCCCGTGCCCGACCTTGTGTTGATATTTAATGCATCCCCCCGCTGAAGCCCCCTGCACTTTGTTGTCACTCCCTTTGCCTCTTTGCTCACTCGCTTTTGTTTCCCTATCGATCTTAGCTCTTAGATGCCTCCGCCGCCCTCATCATCCAGAATCTATTGGTCACTGTGATACAACTGATCATCTGACCATGTTTTTATTTCGTGCTTAAAATCTGAACAGCACCCCATTTTTTTGGGGCGGGGTGGGGGGTGGGGGGGTTGCTTAACTCCATATCCAGATGGCCTAATTCAAGACTTCTCATCCACACTCTGCTGCATGCAAATGACCAGACTTTGAACTTGTGCCTTGCACACTGATGCCATACTTAAGAGGATTTGTTGTCTGTGCTGATGATACTTCATACCTCTTGGTCCATCAGACCAACACTGTGTATGCGAGCGATTTCTACCCTCTAATGGCCACTTCTATGCAAGAGCTAAAGGAGCCTTGTGACAAGTAGACTCGAATGCACTTAAAAAGTGTCATATACTACAGTAATGGCAAAATGGTGTTATGAAAAATACACATTTTGCAATATAAGATTTCCTCAAATTGTGGTTGTCCCTCTTAATAGATGACGTGTCCCAATTAGTCGCTGGGTGAGTCATCCACCGACGACAAAGAAATGCCTCTGTTGTGTTTGTTTTCACGTTTTCAAGAAGTTCCCTGCAAAGATCTCCTCGGAAATGGTATGATTAGTTAAAATAAATACATGTATATGTATATGTATATATGTATGTATATATATATATATACACACACACACACACAGTGAGGCTAATGGAATTATCGGATTCAAATGTTTAATATTTTCTTAGCTAAAAGCCAAATATTGCTCACATTTTCTTTTCTTTTCTCCGCAGGTCATCTCTGACTTGCCCTCATTGCCTTAAGCAGAGCAACACCTTCGACCCCTTTTTATGTATTTCCCTGCCCATCCCTCTGCGACAAACCAGGTAATGTACGGAAAAACACAATTCCCCATTTAGAATAATTTTTTTAGTTAAAAAGATCAAACACTCACACCATTCTATCCTAACTATTTGTGTGATGCTGCTGATAATGCAGATGCTCAATGGCTCAAAATCTTTAATTATCTGGATCCTCATTCACTTTTAAATAAAGGACATGCTACAACAGCAAACAGTGTGAGTGGTGTACCTCATGGTTCAGTACTAAGGCTCCGTACCTACTCTTAAGTGGCACAGTTCAGGTATGCGCCATCATGGTAGCGTAAATAGAAAAAAAAAAAGAAGATGCATGCAGTCGGATATCTTCGTATTGGAATCAGACCTCTTCTAAATGTGGTTAAAAATCGGACACTCATATCTGTCAAGGTGAGTGCAGCGTAAATGCACAAATCGGATACACGCCGTCAAAAGATTGACATCATTGAAATATATCGATTAGTGATGTATAACACCTGTGTCTGCTCAAACAACACAAACACAAGCACCCACTGTAAATCTAAACTACAGCAAACACGCAGATACTGTAAAATGAAAATATGATGCATCAGAGGTGTGTCAATCATTGAATAAACAAAGTAATAGACAATGTTGAGGTTACCCTCATATAAATCAATGGAGGAAAGAGTCATCCCAGGCCAACTAACCGCTATGTTGCGTTTAATTGTTAAATCCTGTATTGATGCATCATGGCTTACTACTTAAAAGCACATTGATGATTCAAGCGAGTCATTCTCCATTACTTTTTGTAGCTAATGTAAAGCCAATGTAGCCAATGTAGCTACAAGATGCATACAGCTGAGCTGACAAATACAATGTTACAAAAATGTCTCCATTTATGCCTAATAAATATGTCCTTGTTTCATATTTCATGCTGACAGACCACACTTGGGAGTGTCAGAGTTGTGTTTGCAGCATGCGGTCCCTTTCATTACACAAAACACACAAGCTGGGGTGATTCCATGCTCCTGCTGCAGCAGTATTTAAGCAGAAGGCCTGCTGAGTCTGACGTCCCGGAAGACCCAGCATGAGCAGGCTAGCAGCAAGACACCGATGCCTGTGTGCTGCAGATAAAAACAATACCAGTAATACAATTCAGAAAAAATATCCTGAACCAAACTGTAGTGCTTCGTGTAAATTGGGACTTTGAATATACTGGAAACTAAATCATTTCCAAAAGTCCACAAATAGAAAAAATAGTCATGCATATGAATTTAGGAGCTTAGGATAGGAAAATACTTTGCTGCACAAATAGCTGCATGTGAGGCGGGATAATATTTGAATCTAAACATTCAAGGCATGTTCAGAAACAAACAACTGGTGTGACAAATTCCAGTATTAGTTCACCAGCTCAAAGCGATAAAGCGACATAAGGTGTTCAAAGATGACGTCTCTATTTCCTGTTGCTCTCAACAGTCATCCTGCACTCTCATCCCATTTCATTTCTCATTGCTGTCTCACCCGGCCGCATCTGACATAATTAAAACAACAACACATACTCTCCTCCCTCCTAACACATTCGACAGTTGAACTGTGAAGAGATGGGAGAATAATCCAATTAGATATGAAGTCACACACAGACAAATTAGATTATCCGTCCCGGTGAAATTGGATTTCCTACAACAGCACCACAAATCAACTATTTCCCCCTAAAAAGGCGTTACACATCAAACCAAATTAAAATGCGCATCATGCGCATCTGGCGGCACGGTGTGAGACTGGTCTCACACCGTGCCTGCCTCACAGTCCTGAGGACCGGGGTTCAATCCCCGGCCAGCCCCGCCTGTGTGGAGTTTGCATGTTCTCCCCGTGCCTGCACTCCGGTTTCCTCCCACATCCCAAAAACATGCATGGTAGGTTAATTGACGACTCTAAATTGCCCGTAGGTGTGAATGTGAGTGCGAATGGCTGTTTGCTTGTATGTGCCCTGCGATTATTGGCTGGCAAGCAGTTCAGGGTGTACCCCGCCTCCCGCCCGATGATAGCTGGGATAGGCTCCAGCACGCCCGCGACCCTAGCGAGGAGAAGCGGCTCAGAAAATGGATGGATGGATGGATGGATGGATGGATGGAAGGGTGCGCATCTTCCTAATACTCTGGAATCTTTTGTTTTGTTGGATTCATGATGATTCAACTCGGTTAAATGCTGCTGTTGCAACAGCAAAACGCAAACATGACTTACGTTGTCTGTGGTGTCCTCTAGGGCCACAAAATCAGATTAATTTCTGTACGGTACTTGCGAAAGCACCAATGTACCGTGTTTCTCTCATAGATGGTACATAGTAGTGTTTTTGTTTAAATGTTTTTTCTTTTTGTATATTATACATATTTTATACTCGTGTCGTCACGTGTAAATAAGTAGTCAAGGAATAAGAGTTAAAAGGGGTGACTATTCAAAAAGGTTGGTTAAAAACAGTTAACTTGAACTGTTGTTATTCAGTACACTACGGAATGCCGAGTTTGCAGACGAGCAAAATGAAGAAATAATGTTGTGAGGAAAAAAGGTTGTTCTCTTCAAGCACAAACCACATACCGATACCAAACCGTACTGTGGGTTACCAATACTGTCCCATCCTTCGTAATTACTGGCGTGGACTCTATGTACTCGATGCTGTTTTTTGACACGTGAACATGAACATGAAGTTAGCTGCTAAGTTGTGAACGAGGTGTATATGTAGTATTAAATATGATCCTCCATTATGTAGAGAGGGTGTTGTTGTTGTTGTTGTTGTTTTTTTTAAACAACAATTAGCGTCCCAGTAGACTGTGACGTGAGTGGGCTACGGGACTTATTTGTTCCACTCGGCTGGGCAGTACCTCACTGAATTGCTCTACAATCCAGTTTCACTTCAAGTGTAACATATCCGTCGTATTGTTTAATAGTAGTGCGAATAAAGGCCTCAATGCTTCTCTGTTTGCAGGCCAATGTGTGTGACGCTGGTGTTCAGTACCAAGAGTCAGCGATATCTACGAGTCGGGCTCGCCGTGCCTCTCTTTGGTTCACTCTCAAGCTTGAGAGTCATGGTGGCAGAGGAGGGAGGCATCTCTCCAGACCAGGTATTCGTTTATTTCATTGTATTTATTTTTTTCATTTGCCTGAACAAAGGCTCAGTGTTAGCTCTTCCCAGCCCTTTAGCGCTGGTACAGCTAGAATTAACTTCAGCCTATGAAGAGTTTTAATAGTGCAAATTAAGAGCTGAAGAATTCGAATGTGCGTTGGTATTTTATGTGTTGTCCGTCTGGTTCCCCCGGTAAAGGTCATCCTGGCCGAGTTGTACTCCACCGGATTCCAGCGTTCCTTCTCAGACGAAGATGACCTGACAGCCATCGCTGATAGCGACGTCATCTACGCCTTCCAAGCTCCGCCTCTGCACGGTCGTGGAGGCTCTGCGCAACACTCAGGTACCCATGGCAACAGGTTATGCATCATCATCATCATCATCATCTCCAGCCCAGATTTCCCTCCATCATCCAAATGCTCTCCTGTTCTGCCTCTCTTTTTGACGAGCATTCCCACAGACACATTGCGATTCATGAAACTGCCATGGTGCCTTGTGTGTCTGCGAGCCCGCTTTGCACATTCGTGCATTGAGCTTCTTTAAGCACGAGCGCCGCAGCGCCTTTGATTGCCCGAATGCCTCAACGCCGCCTGGTGCGTCACGTGACCTCATCCAAAACTGTTTTTATTTTTACTCCAGCAGCAACTTGGCTGAATGAGCTCCTGCAAAAACAACTGTAAATATATTAAGTTCAGTAATTAAATACAAAAGCTAAATGAGTTTAAAAAAAAAATACATTTCTTCCACGAAAATACTATACATTTATTGGGGTTAGTCATGACTCTTAATAAATATGACAAAAACTGATTTTAAATTTTTTCTTTTTTTGGGGGGTGAGTAGATTGCAGGATGCAAGGTACTCTCTGTGGTTGGGTAGATGTCCCCTGCCCCTTAAATGGAAAAATACAGACAACTCAAACTCAACTAATGTTAGCAAGTAAAGCAGAATCTGTCAGCGGGGAGCATGCTGGAATTATTTTTGCTTTTAAGCACTTAAAGGCTTACAATATTGGCCTGCGGATTCATTTTATGCTGCATTTATAAAGAAAAACACTTCAAAATATAGCTCAATAAATTGGCGGCCATGTAATTTTATGGCCGTTCTTTCTAGAGGATTTTAAAGCTTGGATTTGGAGACGTAAATATGCTTGTATATACAATCACACTAACATTCTTCTGATAAACACTCACAATCAGATGAAGATGCACCTGGCTGATGAAAAATGACCTTGATTGTACATTGTGCAGTTACCTCCTCATTTTGGAGGGTTAAAAGACATATTGCACTCTTATATATTTGTATTAAAAATGGAGGTACAAGCTGTTGTAGCTGCGATGGAAAATCACCAAAAAGGAACTGGAAGAAGGCTGCATCTGGCTTCTTTCCTCTGCCTAATCTCTTTCTTCACAGTCAGCAAGAGAGCTCAGGTGGTCTGTGGCCATTGATGCTTGTTTACAGTCACGACCTTTGATTCATGCAGGTTTAAGCTTTGCAGCCCTCTGGGTATTTTTAGCCAGTGTGCACATTGTTAGTGATAGGGGTCACTCACTAAGTTATTGACGCACATCATGCCAGAAGTCTCTCTTCCATCCAATCTTGATGTTTTCTCTTCCATTTTTTATTTCAAATGATTATTATTTTTTGTGTGGCACAACTATGCTGGGAATGAGGGTATCAGCGTTTATAGGCTTTGATGAATAAAGTTAAAGTCAAAGTCACGACTAGTATTACCAATGTCTGGATGGATGGAATAAAAGATGGGTGTATCATCAGAAGGATGGTTGGATGGATCACTGGATGATAGATGATGGGAGGTTGATTAATTGAAGGGTGAGTGGGGAAGGATGGGTGGATTTATCGGTGGGTACGTGTGTACTCATGGAAGGATGGATGAATGGCCAGGGGAGAAAGTGAGTGGATGGATGGAAGAGTGGATGTTTTTTGGGTTGTTGGATTGGTGCATGGATGGAAGGATTCATTGATAGGTGCTTTCGATGGAAGGAGGGATCAGTGAATGGGTAATAATCTACAACCACAATAGTAGACATGTTGTAAAATGAACACTGTTCTGACAGTGTCCATCAAAAGTCAGCATCATTAATTTTGTAAAGAGAGAATATTTTCTGTGTCCAGTGAGTATAACAATGGCGAGGGGACAGACAGAGAGAAATTATCTTTACAATAGAGCAGAGGTGGCAGTCAGTTACATATGTCCAAGTATGTTGTAAGCGCCCTCACTAGTCTAAACACGGTATTCTGAATAATATTGCGTTCGTGGAATAAGAATGAATCAGATAAAGTCAACAGTTTTCACCGATCCCAAGTGGCAGCCATGTTGGCCAATAGTGCCCTCTGCTGTCGACTAATATTAACAGCACAAGTGCCCTCGCGCTTGCATTGCAACAGGTCAGCGGTCTTTGAAAGATAGCTACGACGACAAAACTAGGACAAACACGTGCATGGCATGGATGGATGGACACCTAATTAAGGATTTAATTTTAAGTGGGTGCATGAAATAAGTAATGACCAGTTCAGGGTGTACCCCGCCTCTCGCCCGAAGATAGCTGGCATGGGCTCTAGCACGCCCGCGACCCCACTGAGGATAAGCGGTACAGAAAATAGATGGCTGGATGGATGACTCAACATAGACCCCCAGTTTTCTGTGTGTCTAATGTTTGTGTGTGTTTAGATTTGCTTTCTGTTTTATGATGTCAGAACGTGGCTTTAATCGATCGCTGCGGCGGCGTTAAACAAGCGTCGTATAATGAAATCATCGAGTAAAGTCCAAGTGTGTTTCTCAAGAAAACAAGACGTTTGGCCTTTTGCGTCGCCTCAAGCTATGAACAAATTTCCATCACTGTGTGTATGAGGTGCATGTAAGTGTTTGTTGCAACAAATGTTCCTGTTCTACACAGTGGAAATAGAAAGGGCAATTTTGCAGTGACTATTGAAGCGTAAACTGGGAAACATTACACTGCTACTAGACAGTCTGGAGTTTTCTTTGGGTACACCTCCTGCACAATCCATGTGCGTATTAATATATTATGTTCGATAAATTTTTTTCTTTTTTGCTATTATTGTTTTGAATTGTATTCTTTTGTGCTACATTAACTTTCTGCTTTTACAGCAGGAACGGACTGAAATGCATTTATTCATTGTCATTCATTCATTACTGTTTTCCTTGAGATTTTTTTGCAACTTTTTTTTTCATGATTATTTTTATTTTTTTAGGGGGCTTAGGATAAAGATCAACTCTTTTCAACTTTATATAGTGGGATCTGTCAGCCCTCAGCCCGTCTGTGATTAAGGTCGATTTCTGCTTTCGCTTTAAAACATTTTACTGCCCTCAGGTGCCCAGGTAAAGTCCCCTTTCTTTTTTTTAAAAAAAAAGAATAAAAGAAAAATGTTATGCATTGTTTTGTATTTTTTTACAATTTTATATTTATATATGTATCTCAAGGACACATCCTATTACACAGTAGCGTCCTATAATAGTTTGTCCTCTTCTACTTGTCTTTCCTCAGGGTATCACCACAGCCTCCCCAGTTCCCCCCACAGCTCCTCGGCTGCGAGGTTGCCATCGTCCGGCACGCTTTCCACTGAGTACCTGAATCAAGGCGGCTCGTCCAAAGTTCTGGTCCTCCTCTGCAACACGTCCGGATGCGGTCAGCAGGCCGTCAGGTGAGCTGTAGATTTTAAAAGCAACTTGCTCAGGCTGTCATGATAACGAAGCAGCAATATTTTCACGGGAATGTCGGAGATGTCCCTCTTAAAACGCCCGTCGTTAATTTTAGGAGGTAATGATGAGCCCTTTGCTCATCGCTGAACTCATCGAAATTGAATGGTTGTGGTTCGGAAAGTGCTCAGTCATTTAAATGGGGCTCTGTGTCTTTAAATTAAAATGGGGGGGGGGAAACAGAAGTACAGTATACCGGTATTTTAGTGCTAAGCCAAGACATACATTTGGATGGATTGTGTACACTTTACTGTGCAATTTCCCCTTCAGGCCCATTATGCTATTGTCCTTTTCGATTGTGGGTGATGGATTTAACAAGGTGTCACCTTCACTCACACTGCTCACAGTAATTGTTTGCAGTTATGTGCTCATTCTGTGCGCCACATCCCATTTTTCTTTGATAATGTTCACTGAATGCAGCATTGACTCTCCTGGCTGCTGACTTTGCTTGTAAGGTCAAGGCGTCAACAGCCATTCTGAGGTGTCGTGCGGGTTAGAGGTCTGCAGTTTTTTGTTTTTTTCTTTTCGCTGCGACATGAGTTCTATATTCCTCAGGGCGATGTTTATCTGCTCTTTTTTTCCTATTCTGATAAGGTTCGGGCCGCCATTTCTCATGCTGGAAGACAGGAGCATCTCTTGGGAGCAGCTGCAGCAGAGCATCCTCACCAAGCTCTATTATCTGATGCTGAACAGATCTCAGGCTCAGGTAAATGCCATCAGCTCCAGTAGACGCTAGTCCACCAGGCTCACTGGAGCCAGAAAACAAGTGTGATGGATTTTCAATTACACTGTACTTGAATGCAATTGGCCATCTTTGCTTTTTTCCAGATTCAGAAACATAGAACCGTGAAGAGTGGAATACCGCTGAGGTGGTACAGTTGGCTGACTAAAATTTTAAGTCACATAAAAATCCAGTTAATCTTGTGAGACTTCAGCTCAGGGAAGTTTTATTTTTTATTTTTATGTGATACCACCAAAGGGTTGATGATAATCATGGAAATTGAGCACATTGTAATTTGAGTAAGCACGACACGTCCCTGCCCTGGCTGCTCAGAAAGAGCCGACGAATGGAATGAACACCGAAAATGAAGCGGTGCTTCGTCTTTACGCGTCAAGACAGACACCTCCCGAGCGGCGATTTCTGCATGCGTGTTACTTAACAGTTGAATAGCGTTATTCTTTCGCCCATTTGTATACTGCTGTGACAATTAAGAATGTTAAAATGTTACAGAAAGCTTTGCTGGTACTATTAAGAGGTTTTATGATGACAACGGTTTGACCCTGTAAAGCAGAGGTGTCAAACACAAGGCCCGGGGCCAGATCCTGCCCACCACATCATTTTATGTGGACCGCGAAAGCAAATCATGTGCGTCGACTTTGTTTCTTGCTAAAATACCAAAATTACAAAGTGTCTTCACTTTTAATAACATTGAAGTATTGCATTTTTTTTAACCAATTTTCCCTTTTAAAACAAATAGTTATTTTTTGGACTGATTTCAAAAGTAGTTATCCATCAATTTGTTTCACAGTCATAACGGCCTTCTGAGGGAATTCATAACTACAATGTGGCCTGCGACAAAAATGAGTTCAACTCTCGTGCTGTAAAGGAGTCATTATTTTTCCGATATTTCCTAAAGCAACGTTTTTAGAGGAATGAAATCTGTGATCATTTTTTGTCATCATCAAACTTCAAAATAGTCGCATTTTAGCCTAGTTAGTTTGCCATATGAGCGTATCAACAAGTTACTTTTGATCATACATCTTGATCTGTACAAAAAGGAGGCCCAAACAAAAAAAACATTATAGATTTTCACTTTGTAATGTTTTTTTTTTTTTTTTAAATGACTTTTAATTAGTATATATTACGCCTGCTTTTCCTGCGAAATGAACAAAAAAGCAACTTGCATCTTAACTACCCTCCAAGCACCTAATCAAACCAATGTTAAATGAACATACTGTATATGTTTTTATATGTCACCATCTACTACAAAGCCACTCTAACAAAGTTGTGGCTTTTTCGGCTTGCCCCAACAGGGGTTGCCACAGTCACATTATTTGTTTGGCACAGGATCATGTCAATTGTTACTTATTGTAGTTCAGTGTCGACTATATATTAGCATGATTAAATCTGATTTTAGAAAATAATCCATAACGAATAATACTGCATTTTCTCTTTTTTTGTGGCCAGGGAGGTTTGTGTACTCAGAGAGTAACAGGCACAAAGCGTTTATTAGAAAGGGAGGCCTCTTCTGGTATCTTGTGATAATTTACCAATACCAGGAAATAGCATAAAATGGCATTTGTACAAATGACGGAAGTGTAAAACACAGTCACTTCATCTACCGCAGCACATGGTAGCATCCGATGACATCCATTCATCCACTTTCCACACCGCTTAACCTGACTAGGATCATTATCGCGGCTAACTTTGGGCGAGTGCACCCTGGACTGGTTGTCAGCCAATCGCAGGGCACATATAAAGAAACAATGTCCATCAACATTAGTCACATCTGAAGTAGGTGTCAGTCGACGAGATGCTATTCTTTACAGAAATGATTTCTTTATTGAATTACTGTTTGTTTGTTTCCCGTCTTGTTAAATTATTGTTGATTTACTTATTGAGGACTTGTGCTTTTCTTCACATTGCTACCATGCAGTTCACTTGGCTCGTCAGGACTACTTAGTAGTGCTTTGACTCTGGGCATGGCTCCTTCTGGTTTCTGAGGTGTTGTGGCACCACCCAGAGGTTTTCTTGAGGTGTTACAACTTCAGGTTTGGGTTGGTTGTTTTAATTTCTGAATCCACAACATGAAATATACTGCTGCTGGCACTGATTGTTTTACACTAATTATTTCTTTTCAGAAGGGCACCTAATAATGACTGCGCAAAAAAAAAACACATGGAAAGACCTTGTGACGGTCCGAAGAGAACAATGTAAAACGTCTACGAGCTCATTAGCCAAAAAGTCATAAACCGATTTTAAAAAATGGTGTAAATCCGTTAATTTGCCATTTGAAAAAGCACTACATTGGAAAACCAACAACAAAGTAGGGATGGCGGAATCATGTCTGGCTGTGGAAAAGCCTTAAAGAAGGATAAATTACTGTACAGAATAAATTACCAAAAGGAATCACAAATAAACTCGGGCATATAGCACCTCACACCAAACAAAGATACAGTGCAAGACAATAGAGCATAATTTTCATTTATTTTTGAGTAGTTCATGCTGTGCACGAAACCTGAGCAAAATGCGAGGTGGAGTGTTTAATTTTATAAAATTATTACTTTAAACAAAGCTACAGCTGCATTCAAACTTTTTAGCCTTTAGGTTTTTTATATGTCTTAATGTGAAACCGGTTCAATATTGTTTTTTGATTTGAGCCTGTTTAAACTCATTGTATATCCACCTTTCATTAGTGTGCCAGGCTGAAATTGAGGGATGCAGAGGCGGCAGAAACGGGGGGCACATGGGATTCCCGGTGATGAATTTAAACGAACACGGCAGTAAATGAGTTTATTGATTAATATACTTATCCCTACTGTAGTTGCAACCCAACGTGATATCGGATCGAACATGCAAACCTTAATGCTTGTTATAGTGAATTTAAAAACCCGTAGTGTATGCAATGTGACTCAGTCTTGCAGAATGTAATTTCATCATTTCAACGTTGTGTGTGCACCTTGATCTACACTCGAAATGCAATAAAAAAATGTTGTTTGTGCATTTGTTAGTCCTGCTGATCTGAAGCACAATAACAACTAACAAGCGCAATTATCCAGGCAAAATGTTGTTGACTACAGGCAAACCCTCAGATCGGGAATGGCCTGCTATGGATCAGCCGTTGTAATGATTATGTATCTCGTTGCAGAACACCAGGGTGCTGTTTAAGATCAGAGTGGTGGGAGGCTCGGCATCTTATAGCTACCTGTCGCCTCAAGACAGCAGACCGCTGCAGCACCCTGCCGTTGACAGGTAGGACTCACACCACTTGTATACAAGCACCCATATGATGACACGAAAACTTTTTTTCTTTTTTCCCCCCCCCTAAAACTGATTATTTAGAGTCGTCAATTAACCTAACGTGCATGTTTTTGGAATGTGGGAGAAGCCCCGAGTACTCAAAAAAAACAAAACAAAAAAAAAACAAAACCTAACCTTCGAACGACGAGGCGGATTTGCTAACCACTCAGTGCACTGTGCTGCCCGTGGACGATTTCACTGGACAACATGCAAACTCCACACACTGTTCTAGTAGGCTTTTCCTGACATGTATGTAGTCACATTTTTAAAGCACTCATAAAGAAAAACAAAAGAAATGTCAGGAAAAGCCTACTAGAACATCAGAACTTTATTTGCGTTTAATCAAAGACCCCTCAAATGGTGGCAGGTGAACTGAATGCTTTTTAACCTGAACATTTGAATGTGGTTGGTGAATTCTGAGCACAGGCACATGCCCAGTTATAAGAAGGTGTGCGCACTTGTGCAACCACATGATGTCAGTTGTTTATTTATTCATTCATTCATTCCAAATGTGCTATGAAGACTTTATATCCACAGTAAGTGCCCCTACGGACCTGCTTACCTGGGCTAGCACTCACACGGGCACCCTGCCAGCCCTTGCACATTTTGGCAAACAGGATCTGTGTATTTCAGTCTCAAGCTTCAAGAATGAGCGTTCAGCACATCAGCCATCATCTGTAGTCCGAGATGGACGAGGCTGACCGAGGATAACGTTGAGCCTCTTGTTTCCCTGGCAAAGAACGTTAAAGCAGCCAAAGAATACGTCCGCAAGAAAAAAAGAGAAACGTGTGCGGGTTTTTATACATCGCCATGTTGTGATGAATATTTTTCTTTACTGGAATTTGGATGTGCCCTGCGATTGGCTGGCGTTCAGTTCAGGGTGTACCCTGCCTCTCGCCCGAAGATAGCTGGGATTGGCCTTGTGAGGACACAGAAAAGCGGTACAGACAATGGATGGCTGGATGGATGGAATGTTTTCATTTGAATGTTTGTTGTTGTTTTTTTTTTCCCAAACAAGACTTAACAAATACCAGCAGCTGCTAAAGAATTTCATTCAAAATGGTCAGTAGCTGAACTGCTGTGGCAAATTTGTATTTCATTTGATCAAAACATAATGTATAATAATAACTTTATTGAATATTCTCCCATGCCTAATATCATTTTAAGTTAATAAAAATAATCATAAATAATAATAATAATCAAAAAGTTAGAATTTTGGCATTTTTGTGACAACACTGGCTTAATGTTTGTGTGTGTGTAGGTGTGTGTGCGTGCGTGCTCTGGCATATTTACATTTACAACCTATTTTTTGTGATGTGAGGGCTGCGGGGGGACAGAAGAGAACATTTTATTTGTTCATGTGGTGTTTTCTTGTTTTAAAAGTTCCATCAACTTGTCAACAATTGAAAATCCCATGGGGGCTCTGGAGACTGTTGCAGCTTTAACAATTTTCTTCCCTGGCGAGATGCCACAGTATTTTAGAAAAGAATAACTAGCTGAATAGCTTAATTATTTTATCGCTAACTGTGCTGACCATGCTCAATCTTCCTCCCAAGTGCAATGCATATGTTGGCTTTTCAGTAAGGAATACACACCGCCTGGCTAAGAATACATCCACGAAAGCGTGGATTGATTTTTTTATGATTTTTTTTTTTATTACCACAGCCTCATTTTGAATGTGCAAATGTCAAAATATTTTTCTTTCCACTGTTGTACCCAGCGATGTACATCCCTAGTCGCTACACTCGGAGAAATAACTTTGTGCATGACGTCGTTGTTGGCCTGAGCCTTTGCAGTCTGGATATCTACTGAGATTTTCACTTATCTGTTGAGGTTTGACCCAAGCGGCAGTTGAAGAGGCAGTAGAGGTGACCCGATCTTGTTGACTGTATTGAGCACTAGCATAAAAAAAGAGAACTAAAATGACTGCTTCTTCGAGCTGAAGTAGGCCCGACTACAAAGGACACTTTAGAAAGCTCATATACTCCGGAGGAGATGGGCTGCGACAGTAATATTGGGCAAGGGATTAAAAAAAAAAAAACCAACAACACTTTTTGCTGTGATGACTGCCAATTTCTGCATTTGGATTGGAATAAACAACATGAACACATGGAGCCATCCTGCTTGGAGTCATTGGCCCAGGCTGCTGCAGGAGGTTTGCTTACTGTTGGACTACTGTACAATGCGAGCCATCTCGTGTCACAAGGCTCATCTCCAAACTCCATAAATTGTCATGGTTGTTGTGAGCCAGCGTGCGAATGAGCGAACAAACAGCGAGCGAGTTGGACAGCTGTGTCATTAGCCGCTAGTGGGCTCATGGAACGCCGGCGGACGGTGTACACTCTTGCCGGCGTTAGCTCTGGCCAATACTCCACAGCCTTGCGCCATGTGCAACGCCTAGATTCAGACAACAGAGGCACTTAAGGGAAGGTTAACTGTTTGTTGTGTTCGCGAGCTAACGAGCGAGCTCGCAAGCTAACAACTCGGCTGCGAGCTAATGAGTTAAGGAGCCAAACAGCACGGAGGTCACACTTTCTGAGATGTAAGACATATTTTTCTCCTTTGACATTGAGGCATAAAGGTTTTTGAGCGAACTTGTCCGCCGGAGAATTTGTTTGAAAGAGAATCCGATATGACACAGTCAAGAAAGAGGAGGACGACTTGTCACTCCAGGTGGCATAAGGTAACTTTTTGGACCGTGCCAATCTACAATTGAATGAGCTTGTCAACGTTACCAAATCCCTTCAGGCCCTGAAGAGTACTGCACGCAGCCGTCGGAGCAACATTTTTCGACGCCGACGAAATGGCAACCCTAAATAGTGATAACGATGCTGATTGTCTTCTCCATTTTGCTCCCAATACAAACTACATCGATCCATACTACAGCTTTTATGACCTCGGCATCATTTTGATGATGCGAATGTTTCTTTCCATTTTAATTCCACAATATTCTTCTTGTTTTGATAGTGGAAGAGTCCAACTGTTCTCAAGCAGGCCTGGACTTTCTATAGCCAATCCATGGCGTGAAAAATTCTGTCTTGTGGTTCTCTCACTAATTTAGCCCAATGCATCTCGGCCTTGTTGTCTTGGAATTAGACAACAAGGGAATATTAAATCTGTAACATCTACTCTATGTTCTTCTTCTTCTTTTCTCACCTTAGAAGTTGCAAAAAGCCAAAGAAAAAGTAAAGGACACTCAGAGTGAATCCTTTGATGGTCGGTGAACTGAGCTTCCATGAGGTGCGTTTAACATATGAAGCCAAATTTGACCGATATAAGTAAATCCAGACGATAACGTTTCCCCCTTCGCCATGGACGCTGGACACGATTGCCCCTGTCATTGGATTCTCAATCTGAAACCGTATCAAGATTGATTCCACCATGAGGCTGGTTGCGATGTGTTTATTTTTTCAGAAACCTTCTTCCTTGCAACCCAAAATGTGCAGAAATCTATGAGAAAATAAAGTCAATATCCTGACTTGATGTAATCGACCGCGCTATCTAAGACTGTCTAGACATCTAATTGGTATTCTTTGGATTTGAAGCCTCTTTTTCATGAGCCTCACAGATTGTCTGTTCTTAAAACGTCACAACTTTAGTCCCAACCCTTTGATTTATCTTTAAATTCTACAGCTTTATGATTTCATTTAACTGCAAGTATTTGTTGACTATATTTCTGGGACACTTTTCTGGCAGACTGTTATACTGTTTATCTTCTTTGTTCTGAAGGTTAAGCCAGGGATCTAATCCCGACATGGAGTCCTGGCACGTCAAAAGCATAGTCGAACCAGACTAGCAAATAAATTGTCCTCTGAAGTTGGCAAGACTGACAGTCTGCCGGAAGTTACCAGATTTAGGATGAAATTGGACTCTTGTAGAATTCGGATGCCGTATATTTTCTACCTGAGATCAAAGTAATCGCACTTGGCTCCGCTCTGTAAATATGACGCCCGTCGCCGAGACTCATCATCAAACTGGTGCACATTTATTCGTAATGTGAAAGCAGCAGCATGTAATCAACGGTGCTGTGGTACAAGGCCGGTTTTCTCTTTGAAATCCAAAAAGTTTTGTTTATGAATCTTTCATTTGGAACTGTGTGTGTGTGTGTGTGTGTGTGTGTGTGTGTTGGGGGTGATTGTGCATACGAAAACGGTGTCAATTGCTTATAACTATGCAAATTTCTTGGGTATCTCCACACTTACACTCTGGTCCTTTTAGTTTGAATAATTTACAGACCACCCAAATCTAACGTTTTTATCCAAGACTTTTCAACGAAACGCTAGTTTTCCATCGTGTTCTGCAACGTCAGCTAGCAGGCTTTCGGAGCTTTTTAACACTTGAGTCTTTTATTTCCTTCAACTCAGATCTTGCCGCAGAAAAGCTCCTATCCAAATCTGTCCTTGACTCTGTTGCGTCTTTAAACCTTTTTTTTTTTTTTTAATATATATATATATATATATATATATAAAGTCATCTAAAGCACAGCAGCCCTGTCTCATAGAAGCCACACACACATTCAAGAGAAACTGTGGAAGAAATGAAAGGAAACGGAAGATACAGTGCTGTAGGTATTTTACAATAATTGCAAAGAATCATTGAAAAATTATCAGGAGGCGGTTAAAGATGCAAGGGCAGCATTTATTTTTAAATTTAATTCGACCATGTCATTCAGACCCTTGAATTTTATTTGAAGTCTTAAGTTCCATCACTATTCCCTCAATTTACCATTTTAATGACCCATCCAGAGAATTTTGTGGTGACTTTTTAAAATCTTTTTTCACCTCTAAAGTTAGGGACACTAACCTCTTAACATCCCGTGTAGAGTTTTATCCATATTTTTAACAACAAAAAGGACCCCCCCCAAAAAAATCATTTTTTTCTGTGACTTTTGTGGCATATTTTCCTCAGAAATTTGTCTTGAATTTGAAATAGGAAGACGTTTCTGGCGTTCAAATTTAGAGGTTCCGCTGTTAACTTGATGCTATTTTTGTTTTGCTGCGTTTCCATTTTAGAGCACTGAAATTTTGTGGCCCCGGAGGTCCTCCACATGTGAAGGTTGTCATCGAGTGGGAGCGCAAGCTTAAAGACTGGTAAGCAGCATGAAGTCGAATGTGATGCGCAAACACTATAGCAAGCGTCAGCCTACATTCATCACCGATTTGCATCCTCGCCTGCCTGAGAACAAATTTTAAAAAGTGTGACAACAACACGTGTTTGCTCCAGTCTGTTTGGCAGCATCCAGGAGGAAGTTGTTCAAGATGCCGAAAGCGTTAGGAACCAGCAGCAGCAGCATCTTCAGCAACATAGCTGCACTCTGGACCAGTGTTTCCAGCTTTATACCAAAGAAGAGCAGGTGAGCTCAAACAGCATGTTCAAGTCAACATTTCAAATTCATGGTTCGCTTCCTGCCAAAGCCAAGCATGTCATTTGTTTTGACAGGTTTTGTCCACCTCCTGCTTTTGTTTTCCTCTCTTGACCACGGATAGTTTGGTAGATAATGAGATCTAGCAGGTCTGGACTATGTTGTAGCTAATCGGTGGTTTGAAATCATCATCATTCTTCTTGAACCACTCTCCGAATTGAGCCCAATAAGTCCTGGTCCTGTTATTTTGGAATAGGATTATGCTGCCCAGCAAGCAACGACGTGTATGGTGATGTTATGCCGATTACAACCGAAGTGGAACATCGTAAAATAATTGCAGTTGGCGACTCGCACCCGCACACCGCGCGATTGAGCACCGCACATCCACCGACGCGCTGCGACAGAAAAACTGCGACCCCGTGTCAGGTTTTGAGGCTCGGGATATACCATACTTTACTGTGTTGTTATTATTCTTTTGAAAGACAAAAACCTAGATTTAAATTCCGACAACTTTATTGATCCCAGCGCAGTTTGTTTGAGTTTGAACAGCGTCAACAGACAAATGTCGTAAAGGACATGACAAATAGTTTACGGGACCAGTTGTGAGAAATGAATCAATAGAGCAATGAAATAAAAACAATACAACACAATAAAACCACATGATATGAAAGATGAAAAGAAACCTGATTTATTTCGTCCTCATTAGGAAAGCTAAGTAACACTGGACAACTTCTGTGGTGAAAACATGTTCTTTTTATTTGATTATTTTTATGGATTTTTCAGCCACCTGTTTCTCCCCAGTTAATCTATTATTAGGTGTTTGATCGACATAGGTACAAAGACAGGTTATAAAATAAAAAAATTGAATGTGGTTAAATATTAATACCACCAGTGAGTTTTCCAAGCTTTCATTTATTCTTTCAAAACCTACATGGACGTATTGAAATAAAACTTTAAGGTTAAACACGAGACGCCTGCAACAATTAATGATATAAATCAGAATGCTAGATCAGGAAACAGTCATTTCACTTTGAAATGAAATGAAATAAAATAAAAACTCAATTCATTTAAAAAAAAAAGTGTTATATTGATGACATTACTGATATAGGTCTATAGATCTCCAAAAAGAAATATCTCCTTCAGTTATGTCAGGTTTATGACGTATTTTGTCAGCGTTAATGAAACACTTTCTTCACCAGCTTCACCACTAGTTAGAGCGACTCCACTTTTCTGCCACTTGCGTTATTAAAATTCTTCCGGAAATCTAGACGTTGCCTAATTTTTACATTTCTCGGGAGATAACATGCTTCAAACTGTCGAGCCTAATTCCATAAGTGGACAAGCAGACGCTAATACAAATGTGCGATGCTCTGTTCGTCCAACAACCTTGCATCTGCTCGCTAGAACGTCCAGGCATGATTTCAACTTTTTTTTTTTTAATGGTACATATCGTTAACAGGTGAATGATGTCTGCTGGTTTAGCATGTACACAGTATTTCTCTTAACATATTGTCACATTATGTGACAAATGCACCGCACTCTTTGAGATGATCAACATTTAAGGGCAATATTACCATTAAATACCGCATAAGGAGCGTCATTATGCAAATTGAAAAAAAATGAGGAATTACGAACTCCCAAGGGCATTCAGCAAAAGCAGCCAGTTACTGTTTCGGTTTCTTGGGGAACGAGCCTAAAGGGACAAGTGACATTAAGATAAAGGGTTTATCATACTCATCATCAGACAAAAAGAATAGTAGTGTTGTAGCGTATGTTGGTCAAATAAAAACGCAATTCATTTAGGAGAGGCGGCACGGGGGCCAGCACGTCCGCGACCCGCGTGAGGATAAGCGGAACGGTAGATGAATGAATGAATGAATGAATGAGGATCTCAGAGTAGAGCCGCTGCTCCTCCACATCGAGAGGAGCCAGATGAGGTGGCTGGGGCATCTGATTTGGAGGCCTCCCGGACGCCTCCCCGGTGAGGTGCACGTCCCACCGGCAGGAGACCCCGTGGACGACTCGGGAAACGCTGGAGAGACTACGTCTTTCGGGTGGCCTGGGAACGTCTCGGGGTTTCCCCGGAAGAGCCAGATGAAGTGGCTGGGGAGAGGGAAGTCTGGGCATCCCTGCTAAAGCTACTGCCCCCGCGACCCGACCTCAGATAAGCGGTAGAAAATGGATGGATGGATAGAACAGTAGACAAATCCTCGGCGCTAAAACATGTCGTCATGCATTATTCATTCATTCATCTTCCGTTCCGCTTATCCTCACTCGAGTCGCGGGTGTGCTGGAGCCTATCGCAGCTATCTTTGGGCGAAAGGCAGGGCACACCCGGAACTGGTCGCCACCCAATCACAGGGCACATAGAGAAAAACAACCATTTGCACTCACATTCACACCGCCGGGCAATTTAGTGTCTTCAATTAATGCATATTTTGGGGATGTGGGAGGAAACCCACGCAGGCACGTGGAGAACATGCAAACTCCACACAGGCGGGGCCGGGGATTGAACCCCAGTCCTCAGAACTGTGAGGCAGATGTGCTAATCAGCCGCCCACCGTGCCGCCCGTCATGCATTAGTTTAATTAAAATTACTTTTTTTCCTGCTTGGAGACACCCAGACTGAGTGGAATTTAAAAGTTCAGTTCTATTCAATTGTCTTTTTGTCCAAAATTATCGCGTCTAAAGCATTTCTGAAATGTCTATAGTTAGGTTCAGAACTATTTGTTCAGAATTTCACATCCATGGCCTCCAGTCTTCAGGCAGCCATTGACTATAAAGTATTAAACCTTATGGTTGTATAAACAATTATGTGACTTTCTCCAAGTGCCGATCAGCCTTGAAAATTGAAGTAGTCTTCCTTAAATGGCTGTCATTCCAAAATGGTAATTGTCAGATGATTGTGAAACATTTCATATTAAAGTTGAAAGTGTACATAAAAAAGGGCATCTCCTTTGTTGCATCTAAAATCCACTGCGGTGGTGAATAAAATGGTAAAACCCCCCTGTTACTGTCCAAATACTTCTGGGCCCAACTGTTTTGAACTGATTGCAGCTGGCTCCGGATGACGCCTGGAAGTGCCCTCACTGCAAGCAACTGCAGCAGGGCATGGTGAAGATGAGCTTGTGGACGCTGCCCGACATACTCATCCTTCACCTCAAGCGCTTTCGACAGGTACGCGAGACGGAAGCGGCGCACCGCACCAGCTTACATTTAATTGCACATCTCTTCAAGCATCACAAGTCACTGAGCAATCAGTCGCATTTCCCCGGTTTGCCAGCTCAAACCCATTTAACACTTGTCCTTTGTAGGGTGAGGAACCATATTTAATGGTACTTTTTAAAAGTATATAATATCTATATTAAAGAGAGTTACAGTAACTGTGGAGTGCATTTCAACTCTATCAAAGAATAGACTTGAGTAACAGAAAATAGTTCATTATTATTTTTTTGTTGTGATTATTGTCCACCGAGGTATAAAGTTGTCAGGAGACAGACCGCACTAAAGTACAGATATTGTCATTTAGAAAACAGAGGGAAGGTATTATAAGAATATCAATAAACGTAAGGTAAAATAAGTAGAACATTGAGGTAGAGCTGCTCAAGTCATGTGTGTATTGCTCATTTTATCGATCGTTCAGGATCGCAATGGTATTTGGTATAAAGTGCTTTTTCTTTGTTCTTGTTGTTGTTTAAAAGTCCAGAGGAGCTCTATAGCGCTTCCCAGACTTCAGAAGCTCAAACTGAAAGGAGAGAGGAAAAAGGCTCTGGGCCAGTATTCTCCGAGTTCTTTTCCTGTCCGTGTAAACGTGTCCGTGTAAGCTTCTAGGGTTTCCCCACTATTTTACCTTCACAATTCTGTTCAACTTTTGACCCTTACACTTGTGACTCCAGTGACTAAACCAAGCGCACATACGAAATGTTAGGGCACTCTCAACATGTGCAGAAAACACAACCTCTAAAATCTGTGGACTGACACACCGTGACCGCTTTATCTTCAAAGGTTTCTGAACGATCAAATCTGTTTTTCAGCAAATCTCAAATGACTATCAAGCACTAATTTTCAGTTTCAACAAGTTGGCCATCATCTATTGTCAGTTCTTGCTTTGTGTGAACAACAAGCTCCCTTGATTTTGACATTGATTTCTAACTGGTTGTCAAGGCGCGATTATGAAATCGCCGCCATTCGTTACCTTAAAACATACACATGCGGCGCAAAATTTATCTTACCAAACATTATAAAAGATAGACACAAAAAGGAATTTCTTTTTCTCATGAGGAGGGCGCATGGGAGATTGCTCAGATTACAGCCTCTCAACACGCTCTAAACAATCTCTCCCGTCGCGCCTGCATTTATTTGAAAATAGGGAGGTTTCTAAGTTTACAAGACATAACGTACTAAGCTACAAGACACAACACACTAAGGGTAGGGTTTCAAGGTGAAAACATGGCACCTGCCACGTCCCGGCCACGTCCTTCTCTCTGATGATTCCTGCTGAGTCATCTTCTTGAAGGCGAGACATCTTCCTTTATCAAAATCGTCCATAATACTAATGCAAGCTAAGCGAATAAATGATAACTTCTACAATATATTTAACATATAGTTTTTTTGGTTTTTTTTTTAGCTCTCATCAACATTACCACGTTGCAACTTCAAATGAACCCAATTAGTGAATAGAAATGTATACAATGAATTGCCACATTCGGCACACCTGCACAAACTAATGAGTACGTACCGTACGTTAGAGCTACAGTGTATCGAAAACTGCTTTTCCATTCAAATAAAGCCTCAGCCGGAGAGGTGGTCATTTAATAATGTCTTTATTATTGTGACTGGCATTTGCACTACTGTAGAACTGTATCATGTTACTTTCAGGTAGCTTAATAAGGTACAAAATGTCTTTTTGCCAACAGGTAGGCGAGCGCAGGAACAAGCTTTCAACACTGGTGCATTTCCCACTGACTGCCTTGGACATGGCCCCCCATGTTGTTAAGAGGAGCCAAAGTACGCGTAACCCGAATAGCGGGCCGTGGCCCACATCCTGGCCCAAGTCTTCGGGCCAACACCACCCACCTGCAGACATGACCCTCCCTCACGACTACCTGTATGACCTCTACGCCGTGTGCAATCATCATGGAGGAATGCACGGGGGACACTACACTGGTATGTACCGGTAGCTTGTCTAAGGCTACAAACACCACACCGCAGTTCTGTCACTGCTTGTGTCTGCAGTTGTTCTCATTTCAAAACGTTGTTTGCCACAGGAAATACTTTAAAATTGTGCTTAGGGCCAGTGGGAGTAAACATCACTTTGGTTTTCATTTCGTTACGATTTACAGTAAGAAGTTCAAGGCCATCCAGACTTTTTCCTCCAGACAACAAAGGCTGTTTTAAGGAGAAGGCATGTATCTGTTTTAATGGCACATGTCATCATCATAAACCCATGCTTTTTCATGATGATTACCTGGGGCAGGAAATACAAAGGGAAAAGCAGTGGCCCTAAAATTGAACCCTGTAAAACCCCATAAGATAGCTGAGCAAAGCGGGACTCAGAACTACCAAGGCTGACACACACAATTCTGTGAGCCAGATGGGATCTACATCAATTCAGAGTGCTCCCACTAATTCCCACAAGGTGCTGTAACTGAGCCATTAAGATATTGTGGCGTCTGCATGATCAAACCCTACAGTTAGGTCCAGCAAGACAAGAGTCATTTGCCAGAATGATGTCATTGAAAACGCTTTATAAAGCTGACGCTGTGCTATGCAGCGTTTTAAAAACCAGACTGAAAGACCTCCAGGACATCATGTTCATCGAGGATTGCCTTCAACTGAGTGCGCGCAACATTTTTCCTGGATATTTGAAATGAAATGTAACTTGGCTAAATTGGCTAGTAAACTGCAATTGAGGCCAGGTTTCTTAAGCAAGAGTTGCACGACAGCATGTTTAAAGCTTTGGAGATCCACATGACAGACTGCTATTAATAAAAAAAACATTTTAAAAAAAGAGGAAAAGGGTAAAGATGACAATTAAACTAAAACAGGGAATTATTCTCCAAAAGCATAATCCATATAATGTGTCAGACATTTTATTTGTAAATGTATATTAATAACTGCAGTTATTTAACGTATTTTTGCACTGACATGAACCATACAATAAACTGTTACCTGGAAATCATGGAAAAGTTCACTCATTTCATCGCCGTTGTTTCTGACCTGTAATGAATTTAAATCCAAGCAAGATCCAAACGGGCTCGAATCGATTCTGTTTGAATTCAGCGGGTGCACACGTCCTTTATTAGTTGTTATGAAGTATAGACCTGTACTTACGTTCAAAAGTGAATGGTTTTTACAATCCGTTTTACAAAATGCACAATTGTGTTGAAAAAGGCGCACTTTGATTGTACTGTTTTAATGAGAACGACTTAATGGCACATTTCAAAGGGAACGCGATCTCACTGCATGCATGTTTTACACGTCAAAGCTGATTTCTTTCGCGTCCCAGTGACTTCATGTTGGCAGCGCGGTCGTCTCGTGGTTAGCACGTCTGCCCCACAGTTCTGAGGGTCATGGTTCGATGCAGGTCCTCCGCGGTACTCCCTCTTCCTCCCATATTCCCAAAACATATATGTTAGGTTAACTGAAGACTAAATTGTCCATCGGTATGAATGTGGCTGTGAATGGTTATTAATATTTGCCCTGGGATTGGCTGGCTGCCAGTCCAGGGTGTAGCCCACCTCTCGCGCAAAGTCAGCTCCTGCTCACCCCTGACCCTGTTGAGGACAAGCACTATAGAAAATGACTTCATGGTAATGTCATTACAGATTGACCTCAAGCAAATTCGTCCTGTTTATTCACTCCCAAGTCAAATCGCACTTTATGATTATGACATAAACACACTTGTCCTAATATTCCTCACCAGCCTATTGCCGGAACTCTGTGGACGGCGTGTGGTACAGCTACGATGACAGCAGTGTCGACCTGGTCCCGGAGCAGGAAATCTGCACCAGGGGAGTTTATATTCTCTTCTACCAAAGACGAAACATCATTCCTCCATGGTCGGCCAGCAGCTCCGTCAGAGGTATGCTATCCTATTCCTATGGATCATAATTGAAAATATTCAACGGCATAAAAACAGTCCATCAAACCATAACGGCTTGCGAAATATTCTGTGATTTAAGAACAAGAAAGCTGATGTCGTCACACTACCTAAGTCCATTTCCTCTCCACTTGAAACCATTTACTGTTACAAAATCGTTCATACAAAAACTACTACTTGTCTCCAGTTATCTCTGCGAGACTAGCTGTGAGACTTCCAAAAGTTCAGACAACCTCTATGTCTATTAAGAAAAGGTACATAAATGAGAGTACCGCCACTAAGTTTATGGAGACCATTGCTGTGCCACAAACTGTGAATGCTGAGACAGTTGATGAACCTTTGGATCATTTCACCTGTAAAATCTCAAATATCATGAATGCTGTCGCTCCTATTAAAACTAAGACAATCTTGAGGCGACCTAGAACACTGTGGAGGAGCACAACGATGGTAAAGACCTCAAAATCAAAGTGTAGGAAAGCAGAACGTCAGTGGAGAAAAACTAAACTCCAAATTGACTATGACCTCTACAGACAAAGTCTTTGTAATTTTAACCAAGAGTTAGTCAGGGCTCGACAGCAACACTTTTCTGAAATCATCAGTAAGAACTTCAACAATACTCGCACTCTGTCTGCTGTGGTTGAAACGCGCACAACCCCCCCCCCCCACCCCCCCCTCCCCAAATCAGATAGATCTAGAACTCCTAACAGCAGATAAATGCAATGAATTTGCTTGTTATTTTTGCGGAAAAATACAATCGATCAGCTTAAATATTAGCACAAATCAGCAAAATGATACTACATCTGAAGCCACCCAGGAAAAACTACCATGTCCGAATATGATAAAAAAAAAAAAACTACCATGTCCGAATATGATACAGTTGACCAAAAAACTGTAGAGAAAACGGTTCAGCAGCTGAAACCATCAACGAGCTGTCTTGACTCAATACCATCTGACTTTTTCAAAGCTATTGCGAAGTCTGTGCAGCAAATAATCAATGGCTCAATGGTTTCCTAAAGCTCTTAAAATAGCTGCCATTAAGCCTCTGCTAAAAAAAGAATAGAACGCTGGACGCTTCCATGTTCGCAAGCTATAGACCCATCTCAAATCTCCCTTTCATAGCCAAGATTGTCGAGAAATTTAGCAATTTCTTGAACTTCATTTGACTTTTGGACAAATTTCAATCAGGTTTCCGAACTCATCACAGTACAGAATCTGCTCTTAGATGTTAGTCAGTCATCTCAATGGTATAAGGTTGACTACTGACTCGGGAAAAGGGAAATATCTGGACTCACTCTCGCTCCTCCGGATGCGTCCAATCCATCCAAGTCTGCTCTCTCTAACTTTGTCTCCAAAACATCACATGTGAGAGCCTGACCATGCAAAATATTTGTTGATCTGGTGATTTGCTGAGGTGCGCTATGTGATAAGATAGTCACATATATAATTATAATCTAATAATCACAATTTTCCCCTTGGTCATCAGTATCATCCCTTCTGTTTTAGGATCATACTACAGAAAAAAGACAAAATTCAATTGAAAGTTATTCCTTAGCCAAATTCTTGCAGGATTTGTTGACGTCGCCACATGATGATGATGATGGTTGGACCTTATTATATAACTTTGAGAGGCATACGCTTCCAGAATATTTTGATGGAGCTCTAAATTGTACCACTTGAAGAGTAATCGACTCCAACCATAGCATTCATACTACTTGAATTGAAATTGAAATCCGGTTTGGACTGTACAATGAGCTTGACTTCATCATGCTCAGAGGAGTGAGCAGATGTTTTCTCTTGCCAAGAAAACAATTCAGATGGTGCGATAGCACCACTATTTGCACAAAACGTGGTCATATTTGAGGCTAGGTTACGTATGTGCTGACTTACTGACATACCATTATTCAAGGTTTTAGACTTTTATTTTTTTCCCCCTCAACTTTTAAAATCAGTATTTTATAATGGACAATTGGTAATTGCAAAAACATGACTTCCGTGTTTCTGACAAATCCGGAGTTATAACGATAGATCTATTGTGCCGATGAGATTTTCTAGTTTTTCAACTCTAACATTTGAAAATCCGTGTATTTATTATGAATAATACTACGCATACGCTGACTGACTAACATCTATTACTCAACAATGTTGTTGTTTTTTTCACCTCAACTTTCAAAAAAGCAGTGTTTTCTCTCTACTTGATCCAACTCATCACAGCAAACCTAGCGAGTCATTAAACATTAGGGATCCCTCACTAAAATCAACTTTTGTGTACTATTTTTAATGCAACATTCTCATTGCCATCAAACTATAAAATATTACAACAATACCCAGACAAATAGGGAGTGCTCAATCCGCCTCCGGTCCAACCTCTCCTGCGCACAGACATCCAACTAATTAGAACAATTCAACAACAGGTTGCTTGTTGTGTGTTTTTTTTTATGTTTGACATGAAGTACAGATACGTCGTTTTGTTGTATAGAAGCTCGGGTTTTGTATGTGAATACGGGTGGAGTCACGATATATGAACTGGAAGTAAAGTGATCCACCGAAACATTAGGTGAACGTGTACAAATTTTCCATCGTCAGTATGATTCAGTGCAAACTACAACAATAGACCCGTGATAAAAACGAAAGCACCAAAACGTGTGAAAAAAAAAGTTCAAGGTAACGTCAAAAACTGAGACCCTTGCCTTCAAATTATACTGGCCCCCAAAAACCGATTCAATTGATAGGGCAATAAACACGACACCACAGGGAAACACCCCCTTTTAGATTATTTTCAGGTTATTTTATAATTTCTCCAGCCACCGTTGTCAAGTACATGACCTCAGTGTTACAAATAAAACCTAAACTCCTCATTCAGTTGGGGCGTCCACGTACGTGTGCGTCTTGACCAGCTGGTCTTGCCTCTTAACTTTCCATTGGACACCAATAATAAAGGCTAATTCAAGCCGTACATTAAAAACCGATAGCTTAGTAACGCCAACGATGTATTTGAGGGTTGTGGGTTGTTGAGGTGGGGCTTCCTACTTCGGATTTTTAACTGCATGTGCTCACACTTGCACTGTTACTTCACTTCAATTTAGAACGCTTTGGACGACCCCATCGAATTCCATCTGCTTAACCAACAATTCCAATGCCGAGTCATTTCTGAGATCGCAATCAGAATTCACCCCCGAGGTACAGAAAGGCTGATTTATTGATTTAATTTTTGAATGACGCCGCGATAGTTCTGCTTTCCTTGCGAATTCTGCGCAAATACCTCGATGCAACGCAGCTCAGACTGGACAGTTGATTCGACTCGTGACGTTTCTCAGCATTTCTCCACAATAAGTCCTGTTTGTTTTGTTTTAAACTCCACTCGACGTCAATTCTAATATCCTGGTACTATTGTTGTCGTTGTTATATAAAAAAACAATACCCCCCACCCCCAGTCTGCACTTGAGAAAGTAAACACCCTCCGGCCAAGTGCTTGGGTCAATGCCATGGCATTGTGACCTCTCTGCTTTGTAGCAATCTCACCTTGCGTTTTCGTGCAGGAAAAAGTCCATTATTTCAAAATGGCTAAGCGTTTCAATGAGGGGAAACACAAAAATTGCAATACACCTCTACTTTGTTATGCCTTAAGAGTGAACATAAGTCAGTTGCTATGTCTCTTTTGGAAGTAGTCGCTAGTTGTCTAGTTTCCGCCGGTGAGTTGCTAAGATACTGGTCCTTCTCTCGTGCGTCAAAGCAAATCAAAGCTGCCACATCCTAAAATGCATCGACAGGGCTGTGTGACTCTGTTTAATGCAAACAAAATGCTGGGAAAAAAAGCAAACTGTACGAAATTGAAATTGACACCGGATGCAAACGTGAGTTAAAATGCATTTCCCTGATTCATTTGTAATCACTGCTGGTGGTAAAGCTTTGAATATTCCCAAGTAACGAATACTGACGTTATTGTGACTCTTGACCTTTTGATGTACACAGCACACAATGCTCCGCACACATTAGCAGCTACTAATGGGTACTATACTAGTTTTGAGACAATCTTTGTTTTTTTAATTATGTTTTTGCACACGCATTTCTCTGTAAAAAGGGTGATATACTGTATGTGACATAAACTTCTGTGAATGTGACTAATTCACTTGCGCATCTCTGTTTTTCCTATATGAAAAGTAAAATTTGGACATAATTAAAATTCTGGAATGAGCACTCGCGTTCAGCAAATATCAAATTTACAGTAAAGCTTTTCATTTCCTTATTTACTGTACGCACCTGGTCTTGTCTTTTAAGGTCAAATTCTTCGCTTAACAGCCAAATGTTGTTTTGCCGATCAGAGTTCAAATTTCGTTTGGAAACCATTCAGTCTAAGGCTACTCTTCCACTGTCCAGTACTGGAGAGCTCAGTTTGCACATGACGCACACGTTTATAAACAACAACAATGGAGTACAACAAGGGTCCCCTGTGTATTTTCCTTCTTCTCGGCATAAAAATATTGTATTTTTGCAAGGTTTTTTTTGTGTTATTTTTTAAAATTGTATTTATTTATTTATTTATTTTGTAAATGTGTGAATTAGTCTTGTGGCTCATGATTTGATGTGGATCAGTGATTCTCAGTGTGGTACGAGTACCTCTACTGGTATGCGGTCTCCCTCTAGTGGTATGCGAAAGAATGACTGAATTCAATGTTTAGATGATGCATAATATTACCATGCCTGCAATTCATTTTTTTTTAATCCAGAACAGTACATTTCCATTTAATCATTTCAATATGTTTGTTTTCAAACACGACTGTATTTTAATATTGGTCATTATGGTGTTACTTGGAGAGCCAAGTGTAGTTTGAGGTGGTACTTGGTGTCAAAAGTTCGGCGCAGAGCCCGCATAAACATAATGTCGCTAAACCTTAAGCCGCTCCTGAAGTCTCCAAAGTATGATGCAGAATGTTCCAGCAAGGATTGTGTCACACTTTCCTCCCTCGCTGCCTTGTTGTCCCCCCTCAGGCTCGACAAGTTCTTCAGTGTCAGACCACTGGTTAATCCGCCTGACAGGAGAGAGCAAGAGAGGCAGCCTGGTGTCACGCTCGTCCACCAACTGCCCGTCTTCCGTTCCCGACTCCCCTGACTCTCCCGTCTTCCTGGAGAACACTCCTAAAGAGGAAGGAGGTGAGAGTGCCATGTGTTAGGTAGCGGGGAGGTGTTTACTGATGGGCATTTGTGTCTCCAGTGAGGCTTAGTTTTGGATCAATGTTGAATTGTTGAGCAAGTTGTGCTCAGGAAGGCTCTGGGTTGCATACAGCATCACTTTCTCTTCAAACTTCAAACTCTGCTCTGGATGTGTGGTGCGTTGTGGTAAATAATTCAAATAATATTCAAGAGCCAATAATGAATGCGAAGGATTTGTAATCAAGAATTAAAAAGTCACTGTTTGGTTTGGTTTTTAATTTGTCCCATTACTTTTGGACCCTTAAAAAGTGGGAACTATGCAACCTTGACCTGATTTGGATGTCCAGTTTATTTGTAGAGCCATTCATCACAAAAGAGTTTCAAAAGGCTTCACAGGCCCACAGTTGGCAATGGCTGATGACATCCCCTAATCTAAACCCCCCAATCGGGCAAGGAAAAACTTTATTTCCCCTCAATTGGGGAAAGGAGAAACCTTCAGCTTTCTGGGTCTCTGAGTCAGCAAAAGACCAGCATTTCGCGAGCATAGGTTTTGGGACAGACCGTACGGTACAACTAAGTCAAATACCCTCAAATTAAAGTGGAAATTCTGCAGTTGAAGCACATTTCAAATCCAATGTCGTGGTGTTTAGAAGCAAAAAGAGAAGAATTGTGTCCATGTAAATTCCACTGTAACACAGTTTCCAGTTGACTACCATTAAAGTGTATCTGTCAAAAATTCCCTTCTATTCAGATCGCTGTTCTACGTTTCTACCGAATCGCGGCTAGCCCCGGAGCTTCTAGTCCTTGCAGCCTCTCCGAGCTCGCGGCACAACACTGGCGAAAACAAGCATCCAGGGTTGTCTGAAACCAAACAATCTAACTCCAGGCGGATGTTTGATACATATCTGTTCAACGACTTGGCTCATCCAGTGCTGCGAGCCCTCACGCGTAAATACTTGCGCCGGATTTCCAGCTACCGGCACCACTACTGCTAACAGCACTAGGGCATCGAACTGCAGCTACATCTAGTACAAAACCAATTTACTTCACTCGTGTGGCGGCGTATCTGAAGCTCGCTTGCTCGTGACAAAGATTTTGGCTTCAAAATCAACCAAGCAAAATGGTTACTCTGAAAAAGTTGGTGGACTTGTAAGTCAAGGTACCGGGCACTGTATTTCAATAACGTCTCGAATTGGTGCTTGTACTAAAGTATTCTCCTCTCTGTTGTCACTGTTAAGGGGGCTTTGAGAGCAGAACTTTGGTGAGGAGTGTGAGCATGAGGGCACCCAACAAGAACAAGGACACCTTAAACAAGGTGCTACCCTTGCGGTGGTCGCTTGGTTCCAGAGACCGACGAAAACCTGACCCGTCGCCTCCAGACGTTCGAGACCCTGCGCCAGTAGAGCTGGTCCAGTATTTGGAGTCCGGTCGACGGCCTCGCTGCACCAAGGATCCGATAGAGTCGTTAATGAACGAACCTCGAAGCGTCAAGGAAGCGAACGGTGGCCGAGCGGTCAGATCCTCTAGTGTGGGAAGGATCAGTTGTGTGGGTAAAGCAGGAGATGAATCTAAACAAGTGCCAGAGGGCCAGAGGAGGCCATCAGATCAAACATCCAGCTTACGCCGCCGAAAAGAGAACCCGCCAAGAGAGGAAGGCAGTAGTAACACTCTTACAATGAGAAAAGACTCCAAGAGGCAGAGCTCCTCCAAAGCTCAGATGAAGCAAGCATCCAGTTCTGGTGTTCAAAGTAGCTCGAGCACCTCCAGCATTCTCGGCGGCACTCTCAGAAGACAGAAAGACGACCGAACGGACGGGGAACGCCGCGGTGCAAACGAAGGCGGTGCGAAGCCCAAGAGCCACGAGGGACTCCTGTCTTTTCTTAAAGGTAACTTCCTGAGAAGGGACAAGGACTCCAGGAGGTCCGAGGACGGCGGCAGAAGGTCCGGGCTGTGGTTGGCCAACGGAGCGGCCGGAGGCGAGCGGAGAAAGTCTCACGGCGAAGAACTCTCAAACGGGAAAGCGGGGCGAAGCTCGTCCGACATCAAGCGCTCGCAGAGCTCTTCCAGCCTCCCCGCCAGGACGGAGCAGAGCGCCCGCAGGACGGCGTCGCTGCAGCGCAACGGCACGTCGGCGCCCTCGACGCAGATCCGCAGCCCCACCGACCCGAAGACGTCTTACGGGAGCCTGCCGAGGCCTTGCTACAGCACCACTTCTCTGGGACGCAAAAAGAACGTTCCAGAGTCCAGCTTCTGACGAGGACGCCTCGAAGGGCCTTGAAGCTCTGTGAAATCAAAGCAATAGAGCACAATTATCGACTCAAATTAACTGGAATGGACCACACAAAGCTTCTACTCTTCGATACAAAGCGCAGAATGACATAATGTGGACTACTCGAAAAGTGCCTGAGCAACTTCTATGCAGTTGAGACAATGTGTTGTGTTGATATGTATTTTGAGCACTGGAAGCACACCGCACTGATAGCAGATCCACCGACCCAACACATATGTGTCTTATTATTATTTGAATCCACTTCATCCAAATTCTATTAGTGGAGTTTGCTCGCAATCACGACACACTGATTGTGTTTAATGAAGAGAATGTACAATGACTTTAATGCTGCTAATTGACCACGGCTATTTAACTTCAACTCCTTGTTGGTTCGACAAACGCTTTCATTCTCAAGTAGTGACGACGTTGGTTTGCATTCCCGAACAAACGATGGCGGGCATGTGTGCTTTATTTTAAGAATTGTCACTGTGTGTTAACGTCTTCAGGCGCAGCATATTCTTTCTTACGCCCTAATTCTCATACTTTTTGTCCACTTCTAAACACTTAACCTTCATGACTTTTATTAATTACACCACACGTTATACAGTGGAACCTCCATAGTAAACTTTTGGGGGATTCGAAAAACATTTCTCCCATATGGAATAATGGGAGTAAAAATTAAACCGGGCCAATCGTGAACTGTCCAAGCAATATTTTAAGACATGCATTTTTTCCCCCCACAGCGATAACCCATGAAGACAATGAAAGCGTTTCTTACACTAAGAAGTGTAAGAAACGCTGAAGCTATATGGACACATCACCTAACGCAAACACCTAACGCAAACACATTTTCAGAAAGAGACAGATAACTTACTTAATTTAATAATTTACTTGGTTGCTTAAATTCACACTTCATGGGCATTAAAATGTCAATTTTCCTCAATATGGCAAGGTACCAAAAAAAAACTAAACAAAAAAAAGACAAGTACCCCACTAATGTAAACTGTAAAAACAATTTTGCGTGACCTTTCACATGTAGCGGCTAGCCCATGCAGCTAATGTTAGCTAAGTCATCTCACTTCAGTTTTTCACTGAATCCTTCTTCATGCTGCTGCTGAACGTCTTTTAAGTGAATGATTTGTCCCATTAGAAGATGACTCATTGCTCAGAATGGCGAGGGTATTTTCACTGGGATAAAACTATTCGCTCGTCAAACGCTTGTCTACATGAAAAGCCCACGGAAGCAACTAATGGCTGTGGAGGCTGAATGACAGATTGCTAAACTTCCCCTTCTTTGAACTGCTGATTTGACAGCTGTCTCCGCTGTGCATGTGTGCCTCAAATGTCAAAGCTTGACAAATATGCCCCATTTTAGCTCACTCACCTTCAAGCTAACGAGCGGCCCGGCCATGTTTTTCCATCCGTGAATCATCGAACTACATTTATCAACCGCTACCATCATTGACGTCACTTCGCCAGAGGGAATTATTTGTTAAATGTGTTAGGTACTGCACGGTAACTAGTGGTTGGCCCGTCTGCCTCAGAGTTCTGATGTTTTGGGATTGAATGCGGGCCCCGGCCTTCATTCTGGGGAGTTTCTCCGGGTACTTCGGCTTCCTCCCAATTTCCAAAAACATTCACATTTGGTACATTGACAACACTAAATTGTCCACTGGTGTGATTGTGGTTGTGAATGCTTGTTTGTCTATATATGCAATGGGCTGGCAACCAGTCCGGGGTGTACACCGCTGCCCGTGTCTTGCTCCAAAGTCAACTGGGATAGGCTCCTGCTTACATGTGACCTGAATGAGAAGAATATATACATTAGATATTAGATATATACAGTGGTGATCCCAGTACGGTGATCCCTCGTTTTTCGCGGTTAATGGGGACCAGAACCCAACCGTGACTTTGTTCTCCCGTTACTGTACTGTCCTTTTTAATGACACCAAGTGACTAGAGGGACAAAAACTCATTCAGACTCCCAGCACAGCCTTTTTTGTTTTTGTTTCCCCTCCCCCTGTGTCAACATCCGCTGAAGCACTACAATCGCTCTCATAAAATTTTTCCAAATGCCTCCAGAGATGTGCAACCAATGGGACGCCGACTCATTGTTAGTGGAGTCAAACACCAAACCATCGCACTTTATTTTCTTGACAGTTGAAAGATGAGCACAAAATGGATGAAAGGTATGAAACAGTAGACAGAGGTGCCTGCAGATACAAATGACCTCACTTGGAAATTTTTCAAGATAGACCAATTGTTTTACTTTGACTTGCAAGCAAAAACCTGAGATACCAGCGCTGTTATGTTGGGAGTGAAGTCAACTCATTTCACAACAAGCAGCAGTTTGGCAGATAGTGAACAAACAAAAAAAGAGCCTTCAAGTTGTTAATTGCCACTCCCACTTGAGGTTTACATTGCCTTAGATAAGTCCCATTAGCTTAATGCTAACAAACAACGCAAAACGCAAATCGATAGGTGTGGTTTTAGAAGCAACAGGTATTTGACAGTAGACGGATAATATAGCAATACTTACAAGCATATATTCATTATCCTCTCCGAAAACAACAACTACAACTGCAACTTACTGAGGACCGTGAAACTGAATGAGATAAACTCGTACCTCAAGGCACCACTGAAAAAGGAACATCGAGTGAGCTTTCAGTACGTTTCCATAAGATTTGGAAATCGGTTAACCCAGTTCTGATGTTGGGGCTTCGAATCCGGGCTCCGGTTTTCCTGTGTGGAGTTGCCCAGTGCTTGCGTGGGTTTTCTCCAGGTTCTTTGGCTTCCTCCCACACTCCAAAAAAACATACATTAGTTTTCTTTAAGACTAAATTGTTTTTCGGTGTGAATGCTTGTTTGTCCATATGTGCAATGGGGCCGGCAACCAGTCCTGGGTGTACCCCGCCTCTCCCCCAAAGTCAGCTGGGTTAGGCTAATGCGGACCTGCGACCCGAATAAGGACAAGCGCTGTAAACAAGATATAGACTCTAACTCTAACGCTCTAACTGTTAGCACATCTGCCTCACAGTTCTGAGGACCGGGGTTCAAATCCCGGCCCCGCCTGTGTGGAGTTTGCATGTTCTCCCCGTGCCTGCGTGGGTTTTCTCCGGGCACTGCGGTTTCCTTCCACATCCCAAAAACATGCACGGTAGGTTGATTGAAGACTCTAAATTGCCTGTAGGTGTGAATGTGAGTGCGAATGGTGGTTCGTTTCTATGTGCCCTGCGATTGGCTGGCGACCAGTTCAGGGTGTACCCCACCTCCTGCCCAATGATAGCTGGGGATAGGCTGCGGCACTCCCGCGACCCTTGTGAGAATAAGCGGCTCGGAAAATGGATTATTCATTGCCAATTCCTATTCATTCTCGATAATTCCCATGAAAGTTGACTTTTACACGATAAAATTTGGCAGAATTTTGCAACTCTATTAATGGTCTTCATTGAAGTAAGTGAAATGGCCCCAGCAAAGTTCCCCACGTCCCCCAGTTAAGGATTGTACGCTTCACGTTGTTTACAAGCTGGGCACTTCTTTTGTAACACAAGCATTTAATATGCAAGATTTGTATTTTTAATTTTTTCCCCCCCTCATCATTCAAATTTGCTGTACATCATGTGTGCGGGGGAGATGTAATTAAATGTGGATGTGTAATTTAAAGCGTGAAGCTCTCTTGCCTGTACAGATCTTAGATTTGTCATTGACTGTGTGAGGATCACATTGAGTTGTACTGTATAACTTTATTTTTCCACTAATATGAATAAAAATATATGTATATTATTTCTCTTTGAATTTATTTATATATATTTGATTTTGTTCTGCCTCTTCTTCTGATGATGTATCTGCATCCAGTAGAGCTGCGTTCTGGCCAGTATGTTGCGGCACAACGTGGTGGCCTACAGTACAGGGGAAAATCCAAATTTACAATCAGAACTTGTTCAACTTGAGACTTTCAGGAGCTGATTTTTTGTTTTTGTTTTTTTAGCTTTCCGGGAGGCACCCAGGTGGCTTGTGTTCAGGTCCCCTAAAATCCTGGAAAAAAAATAAATACAATTCTTACCAGGGTACACGTCGTCCGTTTTCAAAAATGTGCCAATACAAGCATCTCCAAAACCAAACGTCGCATGTATTTCACGTACAAATCCTTGAAACTTTTATCCCCTTTGCTTTTACACAGTTGGAGCCCAAGAATCAATCTATAGAGCAACCTCGCTTAAAAGCCAGCCTTTCATCCTTTTCCTCTTTTTCCAGCACGACCTCTTCACTTTCTTGTTGGTCCGTGCACAGTTTGAGGCTGAAAAATGAATCGGATTTTCCGAAACTATTCCATCTCGTCCAGCTGTGTGCCTGTGTGGCAAATCTCCACCAGGAAAAAGGCATCCGAGTGACTATATTCATCGCTTTGGATAAAACACAAAGTTCAAATCAGTTTTTTTTTTTTTTTTTTTTTTTTTTCTTTACCAATCAAAACCAGCTGAAGTCAATATCTGCAACCACGAAGACAACCTTGCATCCTTTCACTATTTTTGTTATACTTTTACATTCTATGACATCACATCATGTTGAATGGTTTTATGATTCCTCGGTCAGGTGACTATAGAAATTATATAATAACCTTTTTTTCTTTTTCATTATTTGTGAGTGGACAATGTGGGATCATGTCTATTAAAAACTGAATCTGCTCAAAATGTTGACAAATGAATATTTATTTTATTCATTTAAACATTTGGTGTACAGTTGATGTAGTACTTTTGACTTTTTGCTGTATTTTTGCCACATTTTGTTCATATTTACTGTTTTGCACTTTGGGAGGCCAGCACAATAACTACACGTGTACAAAAGTTCCACTACGGTTGTCAAACTTTTTACCAGTACTACAAGACCAACATCACAATATAGAAGTTTCGTCATGATTAAAAAATAGACTGAGGCATTATTCCTAAAAAGTTACACTATATTGTTAGTATAGACTGCAAGTGTAATATTGTAACCCCGATTAACATTATGCTTAGTTTCAACATTAACACTGCGCTTAAATATGGAGGGGAAAAAACAACTTCATTAATTAATGACTCAAATCAAGCTAAATACAGCTGAACTGTACTTAACAAATGTACTATAGTGGATTAAAAAAAAAGTTTAACCCACTGTAACATTATGCACACTTTGAACATTTAATTCGGCGATTTCCAGTGCATATATATTGTGTTACAATAATACTTTATTACTTTATTATTATACTTTATTTAGAATTGCATACCTACCTATGGCTTAAAAAGGCCGTTCATTGAGTGCAATCAATGAAGGGCCAACAGCCTTACTGTCTCCTTTATTTCTCACCAGTTTCCTCTTTTTGTATATTATTATAATATAGCTACAGCAGCCAGGGCAATCGGCTTCTTGGTTGACAATCGCACCAATCGTCTTCCTCTCGCTCTCTTGCCTGGCAGCTCCATCCTCATCATCCTTCGACCAATACACTCACTATTTCTCCTCTGGACGTGTCCAAACCATCCAAGTCTGCTCTCTCTAACTTTGTCTCCAAAACATCGAACCTCGGCCGTCCCTCTGATGAGCTCATTTCTAATTTTATCCAACCCGGTCACTCCGAGAGCGAACCTCTACATCTTCATTTCCGCCACCTCCAGCTCTGCTTCCTGTTGTCTCTAATCCGTCCATCATGGCTGGACTCACCACTGTTTTATAAACTTTGGCCTTCATCCTAGCAGAGACTCTTCTGTCACATAACACACCTGACACCTTCCTCCACCCGTTCCAACCTGCTTGGACCCGTTTCTTCACTTCCTGACCACACTCACCATTGCTCTGGACGGTTGACCCCAAGTATTTCAAGTCCTCCACCCTTGCTATCTCTTCTCCCTGTAGCCTCACTCTTCTCCCACCACCCCTCTCATTCATGCACATATATTCTGTCTGACTTCAGCTAATCTTCATTCCTCTGCTTTCCAGTGCATGCCTCCATCTTTCTAACTGTTCCTCCACCTTTTCACTGCAGATCGCAATGTCATCTGCAAACATCCTGGTCCACGGGGATTCCAGTCTAACCTCATCTGTCAGCCTATCCATCACCACTGCAAAAAGGAAGGGGCTCAGGGCTGATCCCTGATGCCGTCCTACGTCCACCTTAAATTCGTCTGTCACACCTACAGCGCACCTCACCGCTGTTCTGCTGCCCTCGTACATGTCCTGTATTATTCTAACATACTTCTCTGCCACTCCAGACTTCCGCGTGCAGTACCACAGTTCCTCTCTGGGTACTCGGTCATAGGCTTTCTCTAGATCTACAAAGACACAATGTAGCTCCTTCTGACCTTCTCTCTACTTTTTCATCAACATCCTCAAGCCAAATAATGCATCTGTGGTACTCTTTCTAGACATGAAACCATACCTGCTCGCAAATACTCACTTCGGTCCTGAGTCTAGCCTCCACTACTTTTTCCCATAACTTCATCGTGTGGCTCATCAACTTTATTCCTCTATAGTTCCCACAGTTCTGCACATCACCCTTGTTCTTAAAAATGGGCACCAGCACACTTTTCCTCCATTCCTCATGCATCTTCTCACCCGCTAGAATTCTGCTGAACAAGCTGGTCAAAAACTCCACAGCCACCTCTCCTAGATGCTTCCATACCTCCACAGGAATGTCATCAGGACCAACTGCCTTTCCATTTTTCATCCTCTTTAATGCCTTTATAACTTCGCCCTTACTAATCATTGCCACTTCCTGGTCCACCACACTTGCCTCTTCTACTCTCCCTTCTCTCTCATTTTCCTCATTCATCCACTCCTCGAAGTATTCTTTCCATCTACCGAGCACACTACTTGCACGAGTCAACATATCCTTAATCACCCTAACCTGCTGCACATCCTTCCCATCTCTATCCCTCTGTCTGGCCAGCCTGTATAGATCCTTTTCTCCTTCTTTAGTATCCAACCTGGCATACATGTCATCATATGACTCTTGTTTGGCTTTTGCCACCTCTACCTTTGCCCTGTGTCGCATCTCAATGTATTCCTTTCCCCTCTCCTCAGTCCTCTCAATGTCCCACTTCTTCTGAGCTAACCTTTTTCCTTGTATGATTTCCTGTACTGTATGGTTCCACCACCAAGTCTCCTCTCCTTTCCTGCCAGAAGATACACCAAGTACTATTCTGCCTGCCTCTCTGATCACCTTGACTGCAGTGGTCCAGTCTTCTGGAAGCTCCTCCTGTCCACCGAGAACCTGTCTCACCTCTTCCCGAAAAGCTGCACAACACTCGTCCTGTCTTAGCTTCCACCCCATGGTTCTCTGCTCTGCCTTTGTCTTCCTAATTTTTCTCCCCACCACCAGAGTCATCTTACACACCACCATCCTATGCTGTCTAGCCACACTCTCCCCTACCACTACCTTACAGTCGGTAACCTCCTTCAGATGACATCGTCTGCACAAGATGTAATCCACCTGCGTGCTTCTACCTCCGCTCTTGTAGGTCACCCTATGTTCCTGCCTCTTCTGGAAAAAAGTGTTCACTACAGTCATTTGCATCCTTGTTGCAAAGTCTACCACCATCTGTCCCTCCAAGTTCCTTTCCTGGATGCCGTACTTACGCATCACTTCTTCGTCACCCCTATTTCCTTCACCAACATGTCCATTACAATCTGCACCAATCACGACTCTCTCTCTGTCCGGGATGCTCAGAACTACTTCGTCTAGCTCCTTCCAGAATTTCTCTTTGACCTCTAGGTCACATCCTACCTGTGGGGCACAGCCGCTCATCACATTACACATAACACCCTCAATTTCAAGTTTCAGCCTAATCACTCGATCTGATACTCTTTTCACCTCCAAGACATTCTTAGCCAACTCTTCTTTTAAAATAAGCCCGACTCATTTCTCTTCCCATCTACACCATGGTAAAATAATTTCAACCCAGCCCCTAAACTTCTGGCCTTACTTCCTTTCCACCTGGTCTCCTGGACACACAATATATCAACCTTTCTCGTAATCATCATGTCAACCAACTTCTGAGATTTTCCTGTCATAGTCCCAACATTCAAAGTCCTCACGTTCAGTTGTAGGCTCTGTGCTTTCCTCTTCTCTTTCTGCCGAAGAGCCCGCTTTCCATCTCTTCTTCTTCGACTTCGACCAACAGTCGCTGAATTTCCACCGGCGCCCTGCAGGTTAACGGCACCGGACGTTGTTAACCCGTTGTTAACCCGGGCCACGACCGATCCGGTATGGAATTCTTTGGATGTACGCTCAGATTTGTTTGGCAAAGTTTTAAGCCGGATGCCCTTCCTGACGCAACCCTCTGCATTTATCCGGGCTTGGGACCGGCCTACACTTTGCACTGGCGTGTGCCCCCCAAAGGGCTGCATTCCTTGGCTCCATGAAGGTTGGAAATCACTGGATTAGACCCACACAAAAAGATAATGTAAAATGGTGACAAATTTGTAATATTACGCAATAAATGTCATTTTGATTTGAAAAAGTTTGTTTTACAAAAATTGTCAAAATTTTATGTGAAAGTCAAAATGTTATTCAAACTCAAATACAACATTCTACGTCACTGCCACTGACTGCTCAAGAGACCTGTCATATATTAATTCTGTAACATTATTTGTTGAAAAAAAATTACATTGCAACTTTCGTGTCATAAACTACAAATATTCTTCTATTTTATGCCTTATATCTTTCAAAATTACATACTTGTAGCATTTTTTTTCTTTCTTTCCATGGTGGCCCTAATTCTCCTCAGTGAGATTTGCAGTGTTTTGTAATGATTTGAAAGTATTGTTATGCAAATACGAGACAAACAAAACAATGCACCACCACGAGGACCTGGATAAACATTGATGGAAATATATTCAAAGCAATCTTGTTGATGAGGCATTTTAGATAATGTAGTATTCAATATACTTTCTGTCCAACACCCTATTGTTAGCATAATTTCTTTCCATGCAGGACCGTAATAAATCAGTTTAAGACAAACACTGATCATGTTTTATCCAAATGAGTGCGCTGTCATTGAATGGCTAACAATACAGAGTGCTGTTTGCCTTTCTCCCAAAGAATAGACTCCAGCTCACCTTGACTAAGGTAGGAAAAATGGATGAATGGATCTTTAGCGATAGTTTTCTATGGGGGAAGCGTGGTTGCTTCACGGCGGCGCAACACTCGAAGGCATCTCCCTTGCTGCTGGCTCCAGGTGAGCCCCTTCGGGCACAATCCTCATGCTCACGCTGCCGGCGGTGCTGGAGTTGACGTTGAACTTCCTGTCGGCCGGCCGCACGGCTCGGAGGAACTGCCTCTTGAAGGTCTCGCTAAGGACGATGCAGAGGAAGGGGTTGATGCAGCTGTTGGCGTAGCCCATGCTGATGGCGATGTTGTAGGCGTAGGAGAAAGCCACGCTGGGGTTCTGCACGCCCAGGTGGACCAGCTGCAGGATGTAGTAGGGGGCCCAGCAGATGAAAAAGGCCAAGCATATGGCCACCGCCATGCGCGTCACGTTCCTGACGCGGAACCTCAGGCTCCTCTGGGGCAGCGGGGCCACACTGGTGGACATGTGCTGCAGGATCTTGAAGAACACCCTGCAGATGATGGCGAGAGGGATGGCGAAGGCTAGGAAGAACTGGTACAGCGTGAACCAGTACGTGTTGGTGACGGGGTCGGGCAGGAGCAAGGCGCAGGCCACCAGTCCGCCGGGTAGGGGCATGAGGCCGGCGTACATCCACACGGGGATGATGGTGATGAGCGACAGAGCCCAGACGACGGCGATGACGAGGGAGGCCGCGCACGGCGTGCGGATGTAGTTGAAGCGGATGGGATGTACCGTGGCCACGTAGCGGTCCAGCGTCATGGCCGTGAGGATGTACGTGCTCACAATCTGACTGTTGGAGTCCAGCGCCGTGATGACCGTGCACATGGTGGCCCCGAAGCGCCACATGCCGTTGCCTAGCAACTGGTGGATCAGGAATGGCATTCCGAGCAGGAAAAGCACGTCCACGATCGATAAGTTGAGGATGAAGACATCCGGGACGGTTTGCTTGGCGCAACACTTAGTTTTCTTCATGATGGTGTAGATGACGATGCCGTTGCCCAGGATGCCGAACAGGAAGATGACGCCGAAGATGACCAGCAGGATGGTGCTGCAGTGAGTAGGACTGTCCACAGCTGGAGACACAACAAAGCAGCGGATAGGACAAACGCGCTCATTGGAACGGAAATTTTACCGGAATGGGCTGCTACATGTGATCGCTAGGAGTGGGTATTGATAAGAATTTAGCGATTCTGATTTCATTCAGGCCAAAAATGAGAGCGATTTACCGAAAGGTAATGTGACTGTGGACGAGAATAGCAGCCATGTGGTGGTTAACCGTAACCCAACAATTGGCCCCAATTTTTGCATTTTCCCTCCCTTGAAATCAAAGTCAGCAAAGGACCGAGTGTCTATTTATCGAAGATTATCCTGGTTGATTATCCTGTTTTGCCAAATCTTCAAGTCTTTTGTGAAATTTTCCACTGCCTCCTGAAAAGCTCAATACACCACCTACCTCCGCACACCTCCCACAATTTGAAGGCAACTGTTGGGAAAGCGCAGTTACCTTGGTTGTTTAAGCAAGTGCGGAGCACACCAACTGATTTGAGGCTATTGAACCTGAAGCAACGCGAAGAGGAGTAGAGCGAGAGTAGCCAGCTGGGTGTCCACCGCGAAGCAGTGGAAAAGAAAATCACATTTGCGGAAAATGCCAAGGGGAAGTAAGTGATGAAGAGGCCCCAATACAGAGGCTTGGGGAACTCCTGCAATAAATGAAGAGGGGGTTACATTTAAAAGATTTCAACTATGGGGCTAATGAAGGAGATCATACTGAGGAGCATCGGGTGTGAAGTGGTGTTAAACAACTGGTAAGCATTCAGGGCCAACGAGGCCTTCTCTGGTGGTCTAAACACTATCAGAAGCTCTGACCTAAATTTAGAACTAAAATTCCAATATTTGTTCCATGAAATGGTATTTATTTATTCTCAACAGTCCATTCTCTTTATTTCCTAGCATTTTTCTTGGCTGCGCTGCTTTTAATGTGTTGATTGTTTGTCCAATCAGATTTCAGACTCTGTGCTGCTATGTCAATCTCATCAGAATCACTAGCGCTTTCCAATGTAATTTAAACTATATTGGCTGCTGGACAGTTTTCTTTCCTCAATCATATCTAAAATATGTTCTCACAGGCTTGAACAAAAGTTGATTCTGAATTGCTCTGGATGGTGGACATGGCACAGTTGCATGCTGTTATACTGTGTTTTTGTGTCTCATTGAGTCTTTAATTCGATAATCGTGTCGTGATTAGAGAGAGAAAGCGGGAGACAGAGAACTGGAGAGATGGGGCGAAAGTCCCTGAAATTACTGGGATCAGGTTTTTTTTCAACATTGCAGTGACAGGCCTGTAATTTCGAATGCACAGTTCCAGTGGTAAGAGTCGGTTGAACAATGAAGCAGAAAAGCAAAGGCGGGATTTGAACAGGGTTGTTGGCAGCAACTCAAGCTGACGCGATCGGATTTTCGAATGAGGTCGGATATTACAGGGGAATCAGTCAGTTGGAAACAAACTAAGAGTAGTTCTGCTATATCTGACGTCAAGAACAAAAGTGCACAAGATGGACACAAAAGTCACATCAATGAAGATAAACTTACCACACGCAACAAAAAAGATGTGATACGGATGGTGATGTTTCTCTTCTATATTAGGGATGTTGTGATGCAGCTGTAGGAAAATGAAAGCATGTTTGTTTGTTTGGTTTTTTTAGATGGAAAGAAAGACAAAACATGCTTGAACGATACGAAAAACAAAAAAATAACTGGTTGTTCACCCACCTAATGTTGCATTGATGTATCCTAGAGAGAAATTGGACTCATTGAGGAAATCCATCGCTGATCTCCCAAGTGTGAGCGCGCTACACCAGGTAAGATAAAGAAAATGTCAAAGAAAAATGCAGTTCATACACAGGAGTCGTTTCTCATAGTTAATCCAAGAGCTCAGTTGGAGTTGCGGCGAGGACTCAAAGGATGAGGCTGCTCGGTGCTCACACATTGCCTCGCTCTCTCTTTCTCGCGCCCTCGCTTGCTCTCTTTCAGAACCGCCCAGTGGCGCTGTTGTCTCTGCACACGCACGCCCGATGAAAATCAGATTCAAGACTTTTTTTTCTTTTTTTTTTTTAAATGAACAAAGTATGAATCACATAAAAAAAAACGAGAAGTAGCTTGAAGTTCTCCTCATTCACATTCGAATCATCACAAAATCTTCTTCCTTTCCGTTCATACAATGTGTTGAATGATCCAAGTATTCCGACACCGTGTTGCTCAATTGCTAAAACGCATTTTGTTCACAATGGGAATGCATTTTTCAAAACAAAATTCCTGTATAAAAGTACCTAACTATAAAAAAGTATGCACATTTCATACACAAGGTAACTCAATGTGCTTTACATGATTAAAAGCATTTGGAAACAAATAGCAAAAAAACATTTAAGGATAAGAAAGGACAGAAAAATGAAAGACAGATTAAAAGCATTTTAAAACAAAGAGACTAAAATTACTAAAAACGTACAGTCCAAGAAAGATAATTTCAAAAAAAAGAGGACAATTCTCAATCATAAACATGAGAAAAAGAGTGTTTTTTAACCTGGACTTAAAAACATTGACAGTGGGGACTCACTTGACTTCTGTTGGCAATTTATTCCATTATTTGTGTGCAGCATAATAGCTAAATGCTGCTTCACCATGTTTGTTTTGGACTCTGTGCTCCACTATCTGACCTGAGTCTGTAGATCTCAAAGCCTCACTGGGTTTATATTCCATTCGCATTTCTTTTATGTATTCAGAACCTAACCCATTCAGAAATGTGTAGACCAGTAGCAGAACATTAAAGTCAATTCTATAGCTGACTGGGAGTCAGAGTAGAGACTTTAGAATTAGAGTAATATGCTCTGATCCCTTCATTCTGGTCCGAAACCTGATCTGCAGCGTTCTGAATGAGATACAGCTGTTTAATGTTTTTTTTGGGGGGGGGGGGGGGTGACCATTCAGAAGACCATTACAATAGTCAAGTCTACTTGAGATAAAAGCACGGATGAGTTTCACCTGGTCTGCTTGGAACATGCAAGCCTTCTCTCTGGATATGTTCTTCAGCTTGTAGAAGGCTGTTTTAATGATTGATTTGATAGGACTACTGAAATCTATCAGCACATCAAGGTTTCGGACTTGGTCTGTACCTCAGCTTTATGTTTAAAAAGAAAACTGGCCCGAATTTCACTGTCAGTCAATTTGTGCGTAAATTGAGACAATTTCAGTATCCATACACTTTGTGACAATTTTGTTTTGTGGTGTGCCATGTGATTTTTTTAAGGTTGGCAAACACTGATTTAGACACACCACCAGTTTCCTTGTCTTCTGTTAAGCAATGCTTTTAATTATACATCTGGCATGTGGTGAACAGGTCCATGATTTCTCCTTCCTCTTTATCAGCAGAGACATTTTTTTCTCCCTGTCCCCAAATGAAAGCCCATCCATCATACTTTGTCACTATCTCGGCTTAATTCCTGAATGTTTAGCGCTTATCTTGAGACTTGTTACTTACGATTGCTACGTCTTTTCACCACTGCGCACCACAAATAAGAATCACCTCCTTTCACTAAAAGTGAAGTGTTGGGCAAGTTACATACAAAATGTATTGGAGTGCATTTGCCTTAACCCTATTGTCGAATCATATGAAACTATTTTAAGTATATTACAAATTATGCCCAGCGTCTAAATCGTCACATTGCCCCTAAAATGATCACTGTGGTTGGCCAGTGTGTTGGGGAGCAATGAACTTGCCTCCATTGTCGTTTGATTTATCAGTCACTCTTCTCAACAAAACCCAGATTTGATTTTAAACCAGAGGATGTGATTTAGAGTCAAGGGTTCAAGATCATTAGGTTTTTTTTTTTTGGGGGGGGGGGGGGGGGGGGGGGTTTGCAGTTCTTCATAGTCCATAGTTTGCTGATGAAGTGTTGAGTTCAACAGCTTTCTGACCATACGAATACCTCTTTCCCAGTCTCAGGCACGAAATTGCCGTAGCCGTTCTCACTAGCGTCAATGTATTTGGACATCTTTGGGTTTTATGTATGTATCTAAAATCTTTGGGTTTTATGTATCTCATCATGCTGAACGTGCGCAAACGTTTTGGATTTTCTCGCCACCTTATTAATTGCTCTGGCCATAGAATCGTTATATATTCCGCTTAAATCACAGCCATCAAAAAATGGAACCCAGAGAGGTGGTCGGGTACATGAAGTGTCTTTGTACCCGGATGATCTATTAATGTATCTGACCCCATTTTAAGTGTACCACACATTGTCCGCATTTTAAGGAGTTTTGGCTCATTTTTTGGATAGAAACTAATGTGATTCATTTTCAGGAGGAGGGCAGGCGTTACAGCAAGTTGTCAACTGAAAAAATAGCAATAAAAATACCAACGACATCAATGAATTGATTTGCGTCAGCCACAAAAATTCTGAGCTCGTTCATCCCCCCCGAGTGGACTGTCTCATGCTTATTAAAAACGTATGCTGATGACAGGATGAAACGGAGGCTTAGCAACATCACTTAAAATGCGTGAGAAGTCTCACTCCTGTGTTGCGCTTGCGTCAACGTGCGCGTGTGCTTTGTCTTTGTCGGCCAAGATTTCTATCAGGCAGAAGTTTCCCCCCAGTGAACAAAAAGTAATATTAAACAGATCGCGCGTTCCGTGCAACACACTTGATATGAACATTTTATTTCAAATTAGCCATTATGTGTCACACGCGCGATTATCAGCAACACACACACACACACACACACAAGGCTGTTCACATTTCCCTTGTAATGCCACACACACACATTTTTTTGATTTTGCAACGCCTTTTATTCTGATTGCCATTCATTTTCATCTGATGAGTACAGTAAGTGTATAGTTTTGTGTGTGTATATATGTGGAAATTGTGCATATATTATATCCTGTAATCCCCTGCTGTATCGTGGTTCATGGTCCCGCTATATCGCAGATTTGTTTTTTTTTTTTTTTTTTTTTTGTTTTTGTAAGTGTTAACACAGTTAATAGTCTATCTTTTTAAACTGTCTGTAAAATTATTATTATTATTTTTTCCCCCACTTATTGTGGTTAGGGTTAGTCTGGAACGTAATCCCAGCAATGGCGTTTGGAATTATTGTATATCAGATTACACTTCTTGATGGATAATTTATGTTAGGTAATAATGAAGGAGTATGTTTTGAATAATTTTTTTCACTTCAGCCTACCGATACTTCTTCATACCAGTATCCTAAACATGGCGATTCAGTACGGGATAGTTATAGTGTAATTGATTTTTTTTTTTTTTTTTTTGTTCTGCATGTTCGAAATAAAACATTGAATCAATCGTTCATTATAAGCGCTGAATTAAAATGTCTGCCTCTGCAGTGACAATAATGCTAAATGTAGATGGATTATACAGAGAGTTGCTTCTTTGGGTGGATGAGTCTTTGCCTGGAAACAAGAAAAATTCCCAAAACTTTTAACATTCATCCCCACACATATCGAATTAAGATTTAGAAGTGTTGCCACTCTGCAGGATTGTAATTATTTTTAGCGGTTCTGAAAATGTACCATCCAAACCTTCCAAATGGCTGGAAGCGCGTCAATTGTGCCTGCTTACATGTTATAAAAATACAAATAAAATGCAGCAGCCGTGAATAGAAACGCTCATAACATAAGTCTGGGATGAAAGCAAGCGATGCCTCGGAGCTGAAGATCAGGCCTCATTCCATTTCATTTCACTTGATGGTTGTCAGGTGCCGATTCTAGGATCAGAGGTTTAAGACTTGACCCCACAAAAATATTTAAATTCAATGTATGTGTCAGAACTAGTCATACGGCACTCTGATTAATATTGCATTTGTGGAATGAGAATTAAAAGATATTCAATCGACGTAAGAGAGGCGCCATGTTGGCCGAAAGTGATGTCAAAGTGCCACGTGTGAGTTGTCAGCCACCGGAGCGCACTCTACTTGTGTCATTACTGTATATTTTTATCAAGTGCAGTATTATGGAGTGCCTTCCTCATTAAAAATACATCTGACAACAATTTTTGTTGTTCTTTGGAGAAAGGCTGGAACTGATTAAAGGCATTTCCATTTATTTCACCGGCAACGATTTCATCTGGTATCTCGAGACGCCACTGTATGTATTGACTGATCGTCTGATCTCTGGATCGTTGTGACCCAAAGCCCAGATCCTCGAAGCTGACTCTTGTCTCGATCAGCCGCCGATGTCCCTGACGTGTGCCTTGCTAGCGGTTCAAATGTCACATTTGTTCAGGTTCAACCCGCATCGCCTCTTGCCAGAGAGTCCCAATTGAAATGTGACATTTACCTCACAGTTCAGTTTGGACTAAGATGGATAAAGGTCAATCTGGAAATCAATGTCATTGAATGCTCTTGTGCTCTTGCATCGTGTGCAACTCGAGATTGGAGATTAAAATAAAAGTCAATGGTAAACTGCTGAAGAATTTGATGTTTGTCCATGCACAATGAGGAAATACTGTAAGGTATCTGATTTATATATACATATATATATATATATATATATATATATATATATATATATATATATATTATTAACAGATTTCATTGTATAAAAACTCCCAACACAAAACCGCATTGTTTGTTTGCGTTCTTCTTCCCTGAATATTTTTTTGGAGCACAATTTCTGCTTGATAATCACGGGCTGGGAGGATAAGGATAAACAACTCCTGGCAGTGATGCATGCGCTTGCATCAGTCTCACAGGATTCAAAGTGAAAATTCAGAGTGGCTCGCACCTTCCTCCACTTGCATCCGCTACAGGGGCTCCTCGGTTTACGCTGATCCTGACATACAAAGTTCATATAACAAATATACAAATGAAAGCGCCTTCATTATGGACACAAACATGTTTTCCCTAACAATGAATGGCTTTGGGGCCTTTTCTACAGGCTGTCTGTGTACCGCTGGCATGTAGACAAGTCCCGCTCTATGTGTGCTGACACCACCAAAATTTCAGTTTCAATTAAACACATTCACTGCCATTGACGGCTTTAGAAGTCAAATATCCATGTTAACTGGGAAGGCTGGCAGTGGATTTAAGTATGCATTCCCTCACAGCAGGAACCGACCCCGTCCGCGCAAGCTTCACATACACAATGGATAGGCTAGTCGTCGTCCCACTGAGCTGTGCCAAGTGAACTGTGGCTTGCGGCCATACTGGAATGAGACCGCCTCATCTCGTCCGATCTTGGAAAGGGTCGCAACAGTATGGGGGCCACAAATAACCTAGCTCTAATCAATTCTACTTTGTGATTCAGACAACACAGAGTAAATGTATTTGATTTGGCCGATTCCGGTCCCAAATGTATTGCGAATTCTTCTCAGCTCACTAGCCACAGCACCTGCACCATCTAATCCAATCCAATCCGACGGCTATGTGCTTTTACAATACAAATGATGCTTGACACTGTCAGAAAGGGATTTATTTGACACTGTGTTTATGACCGTTGTGGCGTAGAACTACGCTGTACCATGCTGACAGCTGTTTCTAATATTTTGCCCCTCTCACATAGCAAAATGAAGTAAGGTTTTATGCAAATAATATGTTTTAGGGTCTAACCACGGCCCTCATAAAATCTGTATTAACTGGACCGTTTTCAGTATCGTCAACCGCACCACTGCAAGATACAACCAAAATATTGTTAAATTAATACCGCTGACAGTGTCTATCAAAACTGACCATTATCTTTGTAAAGAACCGAACACCACCTTTATTGTCACTGATATACACTTAATGCTACAACGCAAGAAAATTAGCTTGGCATCTGTGTTAGATGCGAAGAATTACTGTAGATTATTGTTGATGTACTGAATATCAGTACTTTGTGGATAGTAATTATGTCTCTACCATTTGTCTTTTACAAAGGTGTTGGATTTATCTTGCCCAACATTATAAAAAATAGACACAAAAGGAATGAAGACGCTGGTTTCTTTTTCTCATGAGGAGGGCGCATGGGAGATTGTTCAGATTACAGCCTCTCAACACGCTCTAAACAATCTCTCCCGTCGCTCCTGCATTTATTTGAAAATAGGGAGGTTTCTAAGTTTACAAGACACAACACACTAAGGGGAGGGTTTCAAGGTGAAAACATGGCACCAACACCTGCCACGTCCCGGCCACGTCCTTCTCTCAGATGATTCCTGCTGAGTCATCTTCTTGAAGGCGAGACATCTTTCTTTCTAAACATTGTCCATAATACTAATGCAAGCTAAGCAAATAAATGATAACTTCTACAATATATCCAACATTTCCCTCCTGTTTATCAAGTATTTGCACAAATTCTCATATCATCTTACAGTCACTTCATTTCGATTTTTTAACTGTCGAATCATTTTTATGAAACAAATACATTTATACTCAGAGTAAGTTTGTCATACATGAATGTTGTAGTTTAAACATCGTAATCATCTGAATCAGGAAACAAATCAGTTAAAGCAAAATCATCATCATCATCATTGTCTTTATCATCAAACAGTAATGGATACATCAGCTCCATACGGTTCTCCATGGGGGTTATGGCTGTGGTGATTAATTTACTGATTAAAGCCCGAATGCATGGGATACAACAACATCCACAAAATGTCAGAATGGCTGCAAAAACAGCAATTGATATCAATATTGGTGAAATTAGGGTTTTGTATTTACCAAAAACGTCCATCCAGCTGTCCCACAAGGAGTGTTGATTGAGGGTCCGTAGACCATCGATGGCTCTGGTCAAACTGCCACCTGAAGCAGTATTGTTTGTTCTCCAAACATACCGCAAACACCTCCCTCTCTTGCGAGGAGCATGTCGACAGCTATGCGGTTTTGGAACGTCCTTGAACTGCTCATGCACAGCTTCCAACCCACTCTGAGTCCAATTTCCTAATCTCTGTACATTGAAGTGGATATAGTTTATCCCATCAACATTTTTATTAATCGTACACCACCAGCATATGAAGTATTCAAATCCTCTTGCAACTTGGTCAGCTAATTTGTATTGATTAGGAACCCCACGAGGAACACCTATGGCGTTGATGTATATTTTATGTTGGATAATTTTGCCTCTGCCAGGATAAATAATTTTTTTGTCTATGTTCTAGAAAAAAATGGCTCTGGGATAGTGACTCACATATTTAAAGTGAAATAACTTAAATGTTAAATCTATTTAGCCGCAAGTCAATCATTTTTTTAACTTTTCATGGAATGGAGTCTCAATAAATTATTAAAAATAAATAGATGGTCACATCACGTTCCTTAAGTATTGTATTATTTTACATATATCCACACCGTATAATTTCAACCAACGCTCGTAATGTACGATCCGTTTTTAAGATAGTAAATTATTATTTTGATCTTTTGCTCTTTTGTTAATGTGGCATTCCTGCCCTTAAAAAAAAAGTGACGTTCGCGGACCCCTGCCAGTGTCGTACGTGAAACTATCATAGTGTGACCCTGCTGGGTAAATCCTTACTTTGTCAACTAAATTAAGAGTAACAGTAAAATAACAGCATATGTTCACAAAGTATGTGTAATTCAAAAACAAAAAACCCAACAACAATAATAAACTATTAGAGTCAGCCATTTGCCCCCCAGTCAGTGAACGCATCGGCAATAAGGCGTTGTTGTGCTTGAATCGGAGCGCCAAAATGGCCGCCGGTGTCGAGTCGCTGGAGTCCTGGCTTAGTAAGTACACTTTAAAAGTCCATTTTAGCCATACAAAGTTACTAGTATGCGGATAAAATACACGTGTCTGTGTCAAAGCTTCATCGGTGCTTCGACCGAAATGTAAGTTAAACTTATGTTTGACTAGTTTCGGGCGTAGTGTTGACAGAAAAGAAGTTGTGACGCACAGCTGTTGACAAGTTGCTTGTGTTTCTCATCATCATCATCAGCAGCAGCAGAATGGTGGAAGTCCTGCAGCTTTGTGTTGTGCTTTGTGCTATCCCGGAGCTTCAAAAGGTCCATTACAAGACATTCATTCTGCCGCTGTCACCACACACTAAGGCCAGTGCGGTCGTTGCGACGGGGGGGGGGGGGGGCGTGTGAGACCCTGAAGAACATGATTTGCCGTACGAGAATAAAGTGTAATTGCACATCCACTGCACTAGATGGCAGTCTATATCTCCTTGTTTTGTATTTTCTTCAATGTTTATAAGGATTAGATTAGATTAGATTATCCTTTATATACAATGTTATATAGAGGTGTACTCGCGGGGGCTGCGGGTCGCAAATGTTGTTCTTCTTCCTGGGGGGGGGGTCGCAACAGAAAACAATTGAGAAGCACTGCACTGAGCTATTATTCACTTTAGTCGACATCAAATGAAGCTTCACTACACTGAAGCGACCCACCAGAGAATTGTAGCAAGCTAAGCTAAACTAATGAACACTTCATACATTTCAAGTGTTTGGATAATCATGCTTCTTACTACCACTGCAATATGGGCTAATGCAGTGACAGCTCTGTTGTTGTTAACATAATTGTGTAATAATCAAATAATGTATTATAGTTGCAGATGTGACTATTGTTCTCCTATTAAGTTATCAAATATGAAATCAATTATTGCAATATACCACAACAATTTGGTATAGTTGAGAAAATAACTTTGCACAAATAATATTTCTGAGTAACATAATCCAAAATTTTATTTTGCATCTTCACCTGTCTTCTCATTTATTATTTTTTTTATTCTGTTGCTGTTAGAAGCATGTTGCTTGCTAGTGCTAAGTTAGCTGTTGCTGTTTGCTAACAGCGTAGTGATGACTACCTTAGCTTGAGATTGTTGCGTTAACGTTGGGAAATAGAGTTTAATGGTGCTTTAATTTAGGAGTTCAAATTGCTCCGTGACCAGGATCGTAACTCAAAACACTTGTATCTCAAATCATCCTTTTCCATTCAAATGAATGAAAATGCTATTTAGCTGTTCCAACACCCAATAAAACACAAACATTTTGTAATGTGTTTTTTAATTAAAAAACATTTTAAAAAAGCATAACAAGGGATGCCTGTAGTTCTTTAGCTGTTGTCCTGGCTTCCATTGTGACCTCCTGAACGAGTCGTCGCTGTGCTCTTGGAGTAATTTTTGTAGGCAAGTTCTTGAATTTCTTTGGATCGTGGCATTTTGTTGCAGCTTTTTTCTTTTTCAGCTTTTATTTTGGTTGACTTCATTTTGTCAGAAAGGTTCTATCTACGATGCAAAAATCCAATAATTCGAGAAGGAGGCCAAAGCTTTTTTACAGCACTGTATGCCTGTGAGTATTGTAATATTGTTTGCCTACATGTGTTGCACCGTTTGTGTTCCAATATCCATTGCTTAAAGGGTTATAACACTGCAACATCCTAGTTTTGCTCGTCTCTGGCGTTTTGCATTGTGTGTTAGGATTAAGTCGGACAAAGTTATGTGGTGTTTGGTTAAATACACAGTGTAAACTTCAACAGGGAGTGGCATTAAACAGTTTACAAGTGCTTGGCCTCCTTTTTAAAGAATTGTCCAGCATATGCCAATCTGCTGCTTGTTGTGAAGCTTGTAATGTGTTTATTACATTATGTACTGCACTCCTGTATCATTATACCACCTCATACTTTTTTCTCCTATTCTCCCCCTCAGACAAAGCCACCAATCCTTCCAACAGACAAGAAGACTGGGAGTATATTAAGGGATTCTGTGACCAAATCAATAAGGAGCTCGAGGGGTAAGATCACGTTGATGCAATCAGTGCAAATGTTTCCCACAATGACGGCGCGCACCCGTACAATGTGGCTACTCAGTTTGCTTGACACAGCAAATTGTCAGATGTGTATTATGTGATTATTATGGTAAATGTTTGCGTTGTCTCGCCGTATTTTCCCAGACCGCAAATAGCCACAAGACTGTTGGTACACAAGATCCATTCACCACAGGAATGGGAGGCGCAACAAGCCTTGATGGTATGCCATAATTTTTTATAACTTTATATGCAGCGGAACTTCTTAATTCAAAATACATTCAAAATTTGTTTGGATTTAGAGTCAATTTAACTCAGTGGCGGGTCGTGTATTTGGTAGCTGGGCCTTCAGATAGACTTTATCCGACTTAATATAGCTCTTAATACCAGTGCTCGTGAAGTTTTGTTTTTTGGACTGTATACTCTAATTGAAAATTCTAAACTTCTGATAAACTTAGCTGTCGAGCTGAAATGTTCTATGTTCACCCTTGTTTTGTGTCGGGATAAGTCCAATTCCCTCTTTTTCAACGTTAGTCACGCATCTGAGGTGGATTCCGTCAAAGTTTCAGCAAAGCTCCTGAAGCCCAAGGAAATAAGTCAGTGCGAGGCTGGTCATGTACTTCTGTCAGGTTGACAGTTTTAACAAATATGACAAATACGTGATTGTTTTGCTAACTCCCTCTTTCAGAGTTTAACATCCCCATTCTTGTTGTTAATTTTGAAAAATGTGTGTGTTTTTTTTTTTTTTTTCCCCCCTATTGTAGGTTCTGGAGACTTGCATGAAGAACTGCGGCCAGAGGTTTCAGAACGAAGTGGGGAAATTCCGTTTTTTAAACGAGCTCGTTAAAGTGATCTCACCCAAAGTGAGTGACCCTGAAATTGGTTTATTACTTTTAAATAATATTGTGCGGCATATTGAGTTTTTTCTCCTTCAGTATCTAGGAGACAAAGTGTCTGGCAAGGTGAAGTCAAAAGTGATTGAGATGATTTACAGTTGGACCATTTATCTCCCTGAGGAAACCAAAATCTGTGAGGCTTACCAGATGTTGAAGAGCCAAGGTGAGTAATAATACAATGGAATGATATTACATAATAGATACAGTACATGCTTGAAATGAATGTACCTTTTATTAGGTGATTTGGTGTTATCAAATATAATGTGTGTCTTCACATTTCCAGGGATTGTGTCAGCTGACCCAGAGATCCCTCTGGATGCGACATTAGTCCCAACGCCCTCGTCTCAGCTCCCCAAGAATCCCGTGTTTGATGACGAGCACAAAGGCAGAGTAATAGGAACCATTTGAATAATTTCACACCCAGCTTGTTTGAGCTCGCCATCCTACTTCTCCATCTCCTTTTATCTTTAAGTAAAGTTTCTTGAGCTTTTTTTTGTGTTCCAATTGTTACCTTAAATCATAAATATTTTGCAAGGGTCTCATGCAGTCTCTTTGTAGCTTTGCATTTTTCAATTTGATCTTTCCCTCTTGCTTGTAATTGGTGGCACACCAAAACAGTATTCTCACTGTGAATTTGATTTATGGTGACAATCTGGGATCTTGGGTTTTTGGTAGATTTGTGTGTGTGTAATCTATGGCTCAGGGGACAGCATTTGACAGGTCCCACATGTTGTTGTTTTTCACCACTGCAGAAGTTGGCAGAGCTGCTCAAGAGCAAAAAGCCGGCAGATCTGCAGGAAGCAAATCGGCTCATCAAGAACATGGTCAAGGAGGTGAATCCGTCATCCTTGAAGTCAATTAGAGAGTCATAAAGTGTTTGCAGTTTAATAAGCACCGCGTAACTTTTCCCTTGTTGCAGGACGAAGTGAGGTCACAGAAAATGTCAAAGCAGAAAAGCACACTGGAGGCAGTCAATAACAGTGTCAGACTCCTTAATGAGTTGCTGGCTTACTTTAGCCCCGAAGACTCTACTGATGGTGAAAAGGATCTCATTAGGGTTTGTTGCCCATACAAAATATTAGCACCTGTCCTTGAACATCTATCTGTGACAAACAAACGTTCGACTCACTTTTCACACTTCAACCTCGTTAGTAGCACCATGATGTTTTGCAGGAGCTGTACACCGACTGCGATAAGCTGAGGCAAACAGTGTGTCAGCTTGCTACAGAAACGGATGAAAATGACACCAACTTGGGTGAGAAGTCCTTCGAGTTTAGTGTGATGATAATGCTTTCTGCTTGCTTGTATGTTTAGTGGAGGCCAAAACAACCACATACCGTAATTTCTTGTGTATAATGCGCACCCATGTATAATACGCACCCCCAAAGTTGACTTAAAAATTCTGGAAAACCCTTCTTCCTATGTACAATGCATTTTTACAATGCATGACTTTCCTTCTACCCATAAGATCAAAACATGAAGTATTATCTGTATTTTGTTAGTTTTGTTTCAAGGAATTATTCTGAAGTTAAGCATTTTATTTGAATACGTAATACTTTATTTTTATTTACTTGCTCTTATTTTGAAATTCACAGCCCTACTTTTATTTAATAAATGAGAAAACACACAGTTGTGCTCATATGTTTGATTACCCAAGCAGAATTTGTAAGATGAGTACAATTCTTTAAAAACATGAAGGGCCAGGTGAAACACACTTAATTTTATTTTAATGGGACTCAAACTGTCAAGCTTTTCAGAAAATCATTATCCTTAAACAAAACATAACCATCAAGAAATTAATGATGGTTGTTGTTCAGTCATCAGTCGTATTTAAAAAAAAAAAAAAAAAAAAAACATATTTCACAAATTCTGCCAGGGTATATAAACTTATGAGCACAACTGTACATATACGCAATCAATCTGTCATACTGGAAGGAAAATATAGGCTACACCTTTTTTATAACCTCTAGGTGGCGGTGGCATACTAGAATGAAAGTGTACACCTTTTTTCATAACCTCTAGGTGGGGGTGGCATACATGTACATCTTTTTTATTTATTTATTTTTTTGGGCGTTCATTTTCCCCTATACCTATGTATAATGCACACTTTTGACACATTTTGGGGGGGAAAATGTGCATTATACATGAAATTACGGTACATACGCTGGTAAATGAGCGTGCCTTCGTGTGTGGCTTGGCAATGTATACTTATGCTGCGCCGCAATGTCATCACTTACCTACACTAACGCAGCGGTAAAGTCATAATCACAGTAAATTTTTGCATGAAAAAAAAAACCTTGTAGGCCATAAATCTAAAACAATCAAACGAAAAAATGCAAGCACGGCGTTCACTGAGCGTGTATTCTTGTCGCGTGACGTGGCGCAAACTAGTTCACTGTGCACTATTCATAAGGTAAAAAGATAGTATATTATATATTATATTATCAGAAAAGCTGGCACAGCGTTACCTAAACTTTTCAAGCCATGACCCACGTTAACATCATACACACACACACATTCACAGGGTATTTATTATAATTGTTTTTGTGGGTGTTGGGATTTAAGTGACATAAAGCACATGTTAATCTCTCCTGTATGTAAACTAGGAGACATCTTGCAGGCCAATGATGACCTCTCCAATGTCATTAATTCTTGTAAGAAAATTGTGGAAACCCAGTCCATCAATGGAGCGACTAAATCACCATCGGCAGTCAAACAAGGTACAGAGTGGAACAGATTATGATGTGCATTATTTTCATTTAACGCTAATAATTTTGTCAATCGTGTTTAATTTGTGGACTGCCATGGGCACTTTTTCGACTGCATGGTGCCTACAAGGGATGCACTAGTGGTTAGCATGTCTGCCTCACAGTTCTGAGGTTTGGGTTTCAAATCCCGGCTCCAGCCTTCCTGTATGGAGTTTGCATATTCTCACTGTGCATGTGTGGGTTTTCTCTGGTTACTCTTGCTTTCTGCCACATTTCAAAAACATGCATTTTAGGTGAATTGAAGACTAAATTGTTCATGGATGTGAATGTAATGGTGAATGGTCACCTATCTGCAAGTGATGTAGTGACATAGTGACAGACAGACAAATGTAATGTTCTTCCATTAAGATAGCAATTAAGATAACAATAAAGATAGCAATTAAGATAACAATAAATGTGTACTCGCTCTCGTACAGTGCAGACGCTTTTTTGCTCGCTCTGCTTGCTTCGTTTCTGTTTACATTTTTTTCTTGCTGATAAGCTTGTTTTTCTTCTAAAAAACAAAAATTAGAAGCAGCGACTCCTGGATATTTTAAAACCTGTGGCACTGTACTTTTTTTTGTAGATACAGTCAGTTGTTGATATATTCCAATATATTCTGATACCCTCTCACCATTACGTGAGCGTGGCCTGCTAATTAGCACAAGGCTGCTATTAGCAACAAGACCAGCAATCAAGATGCCTCCTTTTTCCACTGAGGACTATCACGGACTGCTGCAGAGGAGTCAATCCTGAAAATGAAAATCCACCGTCTTGAAGTGTATGTGGATGTAAATGGACAGTCGGGGAATGAAACCACTCTACCGATGTCTCAAAATGGTCAGCAGAAGTGTGCTAACAGACAGCCACTTATCTCAACAAAGAGGACGGATGCGGACTGTGGAAACGGTAATGGACCATCCAGCAGTTCTCCCTGGAATTTACTGAGAGCAAAGCCCAAAGATATGGGACAACATCTAAAAGGGAGGACACAACACCAGCAGATTACCGAAGAATCCGGCTGGCCTGCTTTGCGGGCTGCTTCAACGCCGAGTGAGCGGCCGTGGATGGTCGGTACAGCGACTTACAAATAGATTTGAGCCACTTTTACAAGACCCTGGCCAAGAATGCTCATCCCCCACCACCCCTGAAAGGTATGAAACTAAATCATATGAGAAAAAAATGGCACCCCAAACATTAATAGTTGGTGATGGAGCTGTCAAGGATGTGAAACGTTTTTGTAATGAGAATACCACCAAAGTACTGTGTTTTACCTTTGACATGGTGTCTGATATCTCTAAAAAAAAAATCTTGGAGATCACTAATTAGCAACCAACTGTGAAATATGTCATTATACACACAGGGGCCCTGGATGTTCTCAAGCAGCAATCAGAGGTACTGAAGCGAGATTTCGTTGATCAACTCACAAAAGTGCAATGTTTGGATGCTGAGGTTTTTATTAGTTGGCCTCTCCCATTTGTACGATTCGGAGATGAACGTTTCTCTAGGCCCAGTCAATTAAATAAGTGGCTCAAAGAAGTGTGTACGGCACTATCCGTGAGTTTCATTAACAATTTCTGCATTTTTTTGGGAGCGCAGAGATCTTTACAAGGCAGACGGTTTCTGTCTAAATAGACAAAGGGTTAAGTTATTGGCTGCCAAAATTTTTTTTACTGTGTACGTCATTCAGCGGCCTAAAAAAAACCACTGGCCTTGGTGAAGGACAAAAAGATGCAGTTGTTCCCAAAAAATCAGAGGAACAGGAGATAAGGCGACACGAGGCGCAGACGGATTCATCAGGGTCATCCAAACAATCGGAGGAGCGAATGACAAATGAGATGAGCCAGAACGTTGAATCTCCCAGACCCCTCCCTGCCCCATTAGAGCAAAGCCCAACGCAAAACTCACTCTCTACTTGCCTAAATCCTCTGCTAGGTGTGATGGACAGGATGAAGACTATTGTCAATATTGGAATCCAACGCACACCACGCCAAGATCTTCCTCCCATCCCCCCTCGCCTGAAACCACCGTCCACTAACCCGCGAATCTGACTGATATCTGCGGGGTCTTTTCTAGAATAAGTCAGACCCCTATGGAGATCTGGCATTTTTTATCCCTGTAATTACAAGGGACAGAAAGTTGGTCAAAGAAATATGGCACAAAAAAAGTGGAACTACAAACTTAGTGAGGATAAAATGTGAATCTATCAAACCATTGTCTCCTGTTATCTCTGCGAGACTACCGCTTTTCAATATCAGGTCACTGGGTAATAAATCAATGTTGATTAATGACATCATTACAACCTATGATCTGGACTTTTTGTTACTAAATGAAACGTCGAGAAAGTTATTTTTAACTCAGCAATTTCTTGAACTTAAATGGACTTTTTGACAAATTTGAATCAGGGCTCCGAACTCATCACAGTACAGAATCTGCTCTTATCAAAGTGCTAAATGATATAAGGTTGAATACTGACTCGGTAAAGGTGTCAATTCTGGTCTTGTTGGACCTAAGTGCGGCTTTTGATATGGTAGATCAAACTATACTGCTGAACAGGTTGGAAACGTGGGTAGGACTAACTGGAACAGTCCTTAAATGGTTCAGGTCCTACCTGAAGGAAATGGGTTATTTTGTAACCATTGGAAGTGTTCAGTCTCATCGAATGGCAATAACCTATGGAATCCCTCAAGGGTCAGTTTTTGGACCCCACCTGAATTGTTTTTAAAGTTCTGCTACTGGTCTATAAATCACTAAACGGTTTAGGTCCTTAATACATGAATGAAATGCTAATGGGATATAAACCCAGTAGGTCTCTGAGCTCTGTGTTCAATTAAAGAGACCCAAGTTTCACACTGATTAAGTACACTTGTGAGTAAATTGAGACAAGCTGATCCTCATTTCCTTATTTTTGTTTGCCGGTGTGGTGTGAGATTTTTGTATGTGGAATGTAAAATGGGTGCCTGGACTAATAAAGCTTCGGAAACAATGCTCTAAATGAGCTGAACTATGCCAGTGTTGTATAGCGCTGATGAATGCTGTCTGGGAGGGTAGTGCCATATTTTGTGTGGAGCTTAACTTCCCATAGCTGACAGGTTGTATTTCTTCTTCAGACAAACTAGTTGAGACTTATTCAACAAAATATATTTTCTGACATTTGAAAAACAATGATGTAAGAAGATTTCTCCAAATCTGTTTAATTAACAAGTGGAGAGTCTTGCAATCATGATGCAGATTTGTAGAAGAGAAGGCTGCATAATATAGTATCACTACTGGAGTCTATTCCCATTCACACAGGTTTATAATATAGAAAGACGATCTGTTCCCTGAGGTCTGTGAAAATTCTGTAGCCCGAACAACATGCCAATCTCGCTCTCTCTCTCGCTCTCGCTCCCTCTCTCTCTCTCTCTCTCTCTCTCTCTCTCTCTCTCTCTCTCTCTCTCTCTGTGCAATTCACATGCAACTGGTGACAGTCAAGAAAGTATTCTGATGCGCTGTGATAATATATTTGATTTATTTTTCTTAAGTGTGAACTGACCTTTTGAACTCGACTTCAGAAGATAAACCTACAGAACTTGTTTTCCCCTCCTTGCAATAGGCACCAGCTGCTCAACTCAGTCAGAGAGTCTGATTGATTTGACAGATGTGGGCGTCCCAGGTTTCTCCCAACAAGGAGAGAAAGATTCTACATCTTCCATGTTTTCTCATGTTGATCTTCTATGTGGTTCCACTGCTGCTGTACCATCCTCTGCAAGCTCTGGCGAAGTGCCTGTGTCGTTTTCTCTGCTGGATGAGGAGCTACTGACTTTAGGTAACTTTCACTGCGGTGCTGTCGGGGTTTAAAGCCAGAGGGAGGCATGTGACTTCAACTGCTGTCAGTGGGTGACAAGAAAAACATGACACTCTGCCTGAGAAAAACGGAAATATTATGCGCGTTCCTCCAAGAGAAGTACAGTATACCAAATGGGATTTAAAACAAACTTCAGCCGGGGGTTGTGAACCATATCAGTTTTTATACAGTCCTCCAAGGGCCATACTAAAGTTTTCTCCAGGTACTCCAGCTTCCTCCCACAGTGCAAACACGTTTCTTAGGTTAATAGTCCATAAGTATGCGAGTATGAATGTTTGTTGTTGGGTTTTTTTTGTCTACATGTACCACAAAATTGGTTATCGATCGGTCCAGGGTGTAACCCGCCTTTTGCGCAGTGTCAGCTGGGATAGGCCTCGGCACACTTACGACCCTAATGCGGACAAGCACTATAGAAAATGCATGAATGTATAAAAATAATGAAAGTTATCAAAATTGTGGCCGGCCGCATATTCTCCATTCAACGAGGTGCGAGCTGAGAAGAATGAGGCATTAGATCTCATTTAATTTATTGCCATAAATCTTTCTTTACGAAGATAACAATGCTGACTTGTGAAATATTAACTCAATGAATGATATATTTATTGTGATGTCTGTACAACTTTTGTTCTGTACATATTAGTAACCCCTTTCTGTAGGATGCATTGCTATAACTGCAACCCGAACAATAAACAAGTTGTGATATGAATACCAATCCAAAAACAAATCAAAATTCAGCATTATTATGTATGAAAGACTGAATTTTGGCAAATTTAATCCTGTTGAAATGTGCAAGCATACCTCATGACATGGTCGCTGATTTGTAAATTCGGTTCCCCTCTGATAAGGGCCGAGCAAAAACTTCAAAAAGCTGATTTATACTTGGCTGGCTTTGGTGTGATAAAAGATTTACCCAACAGAGCTGACCGAGGGGCATCTTTGCTAATCTCCACTCCGCAAAACCACACCTTTCTGCAGCTAGAGTGGCTTGCGGCTTTTGTTATTTTTTTATGTTTGTCAAGGCAGCAGGAAATGTTCATGTTTTCTGTTCATCATAGCTTCTCCTGGACCTGTAGCAAGAGAATCAGCGCCACCTACGAGCACAAGCAACTACCTGCAGCCAGTCCAGGTACATTAAAACCATTTAATTACGTATATTGATATTTTACTGATAGAAAGTAGTGTCTCATTGTTTTCTTTTTTCAATACAGAATTACACTCAGGAAGTGGAACTTTTAGACACCACTTCAATTGCAAGTCCAGCAAAGTCCATCTCAAACGTCGGCCCAGGGTTCGCCGCACCGTTGTTGTCTTTAACGCTCCAGCAGACGCCCATCGGCCCAGTCCGGAGTGCCCCGGTCCCAGTGGCTCCGCTTTTGTCAACCACCCCGCTTACTTCGCCACATTCTTCTGGCGCTGCACAGCATTCCCCATGGGCGCCGTCTCCTCTGGATCACAGTCTACAAGACCTAGCCCTACTTGATTTAGGCAGTCCTAAAAGGTGAGTAGCAGAGGGTATTTTAACTCGGGATTGAACGACTTCAGATTTTCTGTTGTCGACGCTGAGGCGATGATAGTTGAGTTGACTTTGATTCACCGATGATGTCATTGATATCTTTTCAATTCCTCTCTCCCCCTGTCGTCCTGGTTTGCGCAGGCCCCACCCCCTGCCCATTCAACCAATCACATTCCTACACTCACTTGTTTTCATTTGGGAACCATTCTCACATTCTCGTCGGAAATTGTAAAATTCTTTAACACAAATTCACGTAACCAACTGCAGGGGCACGACTTGATGCGGTATACAGTATAATAATAACTGTAGTATACAACAAAAAAAAAGGAAGAGGCTTGTGAGCGTGTATAACCTAACACTGCGCAATCAAAGCTGATGTTTGAGAGTAACGTGGAGTTTTTTTTTTTTGATGGTTCCATTTAACATAAATTTTCTCAATAGAGATTATTGCTTGACCAACCGCTTGCCTTCATTTCATCGTCTTAGCAGTCTCAATAGTATTGTCTTTTCTCTTTTCCTTTTTACAAGGGGCCATTTGGTGAATTCGTTGATGACTGACGTGAGGATTTTAATCTGTTGGTTAGCTCGCGTTAGCGGGTGCCTTTTCAGATGGCCGTGCATTCGTTCTATTTCTTTGTTGTATTAACCTTCATGCGAAGTCCACTGTAAAGAGCAATTTGGAGACCTTTCACCAAATGTCAGTGGTTAAAAATGCCATTTTGCACAAGTGCAACATAAATTATTAATCATGACTGCACTTTTGTGGCCTCTTATTATGTTTATCTTTGCCACCAGAGCAGTACACATCTGACGGTCTGTGTGATTATGCCCACAGCATCCCCAGGGTGCGCTTTGACAACACAGAAGACAAGCGCGGCGGGTTTTGTTCTTCCGCCAACCTCCTGCGCCAAGAATGGGTGCCAGCTGCGTCTACCCGCCCCCCGGCTGGAAGTGTAGCCGACCACGTTCTGTTACACTCTCCGCCCCCCGTCCTCACCCACAGCCAGACCTCTTTCGGCGGGGTAGAGGACACGTCTTTGGCTGACGTCTTCGTACCTTTGGATGCTGTCAAACCAAGTAAGCAAGTGTGTTTGTGTTACTGGGTGTTTTATGCACACTGAAATAATTGTCATTTTTGTCTCAATTTATTTACAAATGTATTTACTCAGTGTGCGAGTATGCCATGGCTTATTCTGTCCTATCAATGATAATAGGTGGATACAGAGGTTAATTACTGTATGTACCTTCTACCATCTCAGAACAAAATTGCACAAATGATTGGACTGTCATCTGCCAGGTACAAGGTTAATACAGGCAATTTAATTAAAGTCATTTCAAGTAAACTTGAATTGCTTTATTGTAGGTAAGATGTGTCCCGTCACGGCGTACGACAAGGGTGGCGTCCGCGTGCTGCTGCATTTCGCGAGTGACTGTCCACCCGGCAGGCCTGACGTGTTGGTGATTGTGGCCTCGATGCTGAACACATCCCCACTTCCCGTTAGGGACATTGTACTGCAGGCTGCTGTTCCCAAGGTAAAACGTGTTGCTAGCGCTTATCTGGGGTCGGGTTGCGGGGATCCCACACTTCCCTCTCCCCAGTCACTCAGAACAATACAGTGTATACATAAACAAACACAATACAATCACAAACAGAAAACTACTTTGATAGACTATCATCCACCCAGGACGGAGAGCAGTAAATACTGATCAAATGTACAAAATGCAAGCACAACAAAATCGCAGTCCAGCGCATCACGACACAGTGAGGAAGATCAACAAAGTCAATGTACAAAGAAAAGTGCTTCACATCAGAGCAGGAGCAACTTTCAATTAAAATGACACAAAGAGCCCAACAAGGCTAGTTTGAGTCAACTCTGAACATCATTCAAGGACATGGGCAAAGTAAAATAGACTTTTCCTACTGGCCTCACTTTAAAATGCACCGAAGCGTTGGATCTGAGATTCATAGAATCTTGCATCATCACGAACTTAGAGCAGATATAACATGGAAGCTTCGAAATGACAGCCTTATATATAAAAAGGTACCACTGTTGCAGCCTGTGTAAAGCAGGTGAGGGTTTGCAACTACATTGCTTACCTGATTTCCATTGGTCCTGGCACAGTGACAATAGTTCTGTTCTATTCTGCGCTACATGAGTCCAAAATATTGTGAACGTCTCTCCGTATGAGGCAGTACGACACTGCAAATTACAACCAGGATGAAAATACATGTGAAATAAATACCTCTCTGCGAGAGTCAATCAAAACAGCACTAGTACCTTTGTAAAGACGGATTATGTGATCTTGTATTGGACCTCATTATTTTTGTGCAAGTGGTAGTAATGCGGTGGCTGATTGGTGTATGGCCACTGAATTTGGTAAGGACTGGTTTTTAGTTTTTAAAAAGCGAGGAGGTTAAATCAATTTTGTGCTTAATTTCTGGTGTTTTTCTGCTGAAGGTTGAGAGATTACAAAAGCTATTGTTATAGATGAACAAAAGCCAACCACAGTCCATTGTGTTTTGGGAAGATCGAAAAAATACCTCGCTTAATCGCAAGCGTCTCTCTGACAGCATCAGTCAAAAACCGTGCATTGATTAACTTGATAAATATGAGGCGAGCTGCCTTGTTTACTTGGGCTGTGTTTTGTGTGTGTGTGTGTGCGTGCGCTCCCGTACAGACTATGAAAGTGAAATTGCAGCCACCATCTGGGAAACAGCTAGCTCCCTTCATCCCCATTCTGCCCCCCACTGCCATCACTCAGGTCGTGCTGCTTGCAAATCCTCACAAGGTAAGTGTTTAGCCTGAGGATGCTCCCTCCCCCCACCCCCCTTGACACACATTAATTTGTTTTGCACTTCAATATAAGATGTCAACCTTGTGCAAATGTGTGTACGCTTGTGCACGTAATTGGCAGGAAAAGGTGCGGATGAGGTATAAGCTGACGTTCACGCTCGATGAGCAGCCCTACACGGACGTCGGGGAAGTGAACGAGTTTCCACCGCCTGACAGATGGGGGGACCTATAACCCCTGCATAAACTCCCCATCTGGAGTTCTTAAATAATTATTTAACAAGGCAAGTCATGAGAAAGGAACAACTTTAGGGACTATCTTACATCCGCGTTACTCAACTGCAGATGGAGAGGGGGTGGAATTTTTGGAATCTCACTGCTACAGTATATTGCAAATCTTGTGAAGTTAAAGTGCTGTTTTTTTTTTTTTTTTTTTTTAAATACAAAGGACAATTATGAAGAAATTGCACGAAGCAAAGCAGACTGGGAGGAACGAGTAAGTGGCCGTGGTCCCCAAAAACATGGAAGTGCACAACATTGCGGAGCGATCATGTGTCCGAGTCGTTAAAGATGCCGCCTACGTATCTTAGGAGAGCACCCCTAACACCGCACAATATAATTCATCTGGGAGACTGGTGTTTTGGTAGGTGCTGCTGTTTTGGCCAGCAAAATTGTAAGGAAAAAAGGCACAAGTGTTTGTGAACGGGGGTAAAGTGACAACCACCCCCTCCCGACGAGAACAGAAAGATCCTCCAAAGGCAAAGCTATGCCATGGTTGTTTTAAAATACACAAGGTTTAATTTCATTTTGTTTTGTTTATTTTGGCAGTAAACGTCAGCTGGGAGTCATTAAACCGCTTGAAGCCACTTGTTGAATTGTTCACTAGTTGCCAAACTGCTGCTTATTGTGAAGTGAGTTGAGTTCGCCGCCGCTGTATTTATTTGTCGTTGTTGACTTCAGCGTTGTTGCTTCCTGGTGTTGACACTTGTGGAGTTATTTGTAATTTAGACGTCTGCATATTTAGGTTGTTTAGATGTTTTCTTCAGTGTAAACACAGCCATATCACATGTGCCACTTGAAAATATTGAGATAAAAAAAAAAATCTGATAAACGCATGAAGTCAGAATTGGGAACTTGAACCTGCAGTGTAAATCCAACCTTAATTAGAGCCTTACGAGTATTTGAGGATATACTGTACTTGTGTATCATTTAATGCAAACTGAAATGGACCCTGAAGGTGGTGTGCGCTTGATTAGACACTTCGATGCAGTGTTTGCCCTCATTCAAGGTGAATTTTTCACGACAATTCCCATGGCCACCATTGGAATAACAAAGCATTCACTCTCTTATTGCTCTCATACCGTGTTGACCAAAATATTTGCTTTTTATGAATCCCCTCGTGTTGTACTTGATTATTTATTGACACTATTGATTATTCGGTGGGTGGAAGGATTACGTTTACTTGTGAAGATGCTGTTACATGTACAGGCAATGAGTGAGGGTCGCCATGCACACACTAGTGCATCATGAAGACAGTCATATTTTTAGTCAACGATAACCTTTTTCCTTCAAAGACACAGTGTCTTTTTGACTGTGTTAAAGGAAGCTCATGAGTTATGACATGTTCCTTCAAGTTAATTAATGGTTAAAGTTTGTTTTGCCTTTGTATTGTTTCCTATGTGAAGAGCAAATTTAAAGATAAAGGCTTTTATTCTGGTGGGTTTTGTAAATGCTTCATTATGGAATATTTATTTTTTTCTGATTGATAAATGAAGCAAATAATTTATTTTTCACACTTTGAAAAATAAAGAATGTAAGGAATATCTTTGTGATACAAATTTCTTATCTTTGTCATTTTTTAGCACGTAGAGACAGACAGATATATTTTAGAAAGATACTATAGCTACATGGATATACAATATCGATACTATATATACTGTAGCTAAATTATGATTAATCGCAATGGAAATTCCAGTAATTACAGAATACCTGGATTAATATGCCTCAATTGTAATCAATACAAGTGGGCAGGGGGTGGAAACCACACTTTTTACTTGCAAGCAAGGTTCGCAGGAAACATTGGTCCTTAATGAACGTAAAGAGAACTTCAGCAAATTGAAATTGAGGGTTAAAAAAGAGCTAATAATTTGCCCAACTTAAACACTGCAGTTAAAGATGCTATTTGATCACGATCAAAAAGAGCAATTACTCAGTTTAGCATTAGTAAAGTTGTACATGACCATAAAATGAGCATAATTAGAGGTTTACATAGTTAAAATACAGAGGAAGTCAATACAAGAACTGGTTTTTAACTGGTTTTTGGTTTTTATAAATGTCTTTTAAAAAAGAAGGCAGGGGGTTAATAATGCAAGTGAAATGTTGTTTTTCCCCTCAAGTAAATATACTCCAAGCAAGCAATACAATATAACGGAGTACACGTAGAATTCCCCAAAGGTTATTTTTAAAAAAATATAACGGAGTAAATATAGCTCGTTACTTACTACCCACCTCAGGGAAAACGGTTGCTGTATTGTTCTTCTCCAGTGCACTAGGCGGCGCTAACGCTGCGTAACTTGCGGGGGAGGACAAGCGGCGGCACTCAGCGAACAAGACACGATACAGAGCGGCAGAGACAACGCAGCAGCCATGGCAGACGAGAAACCCACGGTAACGACTTATATCTCCGCCTTTGTGCCTCTAATGTACCCTCGCTGTGTGCTCATTAGCCACCAGACAGATAATACGAAACAATAGTATCGGGGCCGAGCCAAATAAGTCGGGAAACCACAGGAGCCGGCGCTAACGCGCAAGCGGCATCAATTAGCAAGGCAGGCTAACGGAACAGAAGAGAATCCGGTAATAATTACTATCAGCGTTGAAACCCTCACGTATACATTACAATCGCATCTCTTTTTTTTGTTTTTAATATAGTGGCGGGAGTGTTTGAAGCGTTCAAAAACAATTCCGGCCCATTGACTGCCATTCTACTACAACGCCGGAGTGCTCAACCTACGGCCCGCGGGCCACGTGTGTGGACATTGTAGTATGTGTGGAAAAAACAACAACAACCGCGTTAAAGAGCATTCCAGTGATATAAATATCATTTTCCGTTGACAAATATTAAGGAAGATATGGCTCTTTAAAACCAAGTCAATCGGATGGGATCGAGAGTTTAAGTAGCTATTACCTTTTTTGTTGTTGTTGTTAAATCTGAGTTTCAGACTTCCATAACTATCTCAATCTCTATCCTATTTTTTCACGCATGGTATCATTGAAAAGCTTGCCAAACACAGAAAATAACAATATATAATAATGATGAACCTAAAGTAATTGTAGAAAGGCAATTTCTACAAAAAAATATACAAGATAATGGTCAAATCCAGAGTTTGGAGATCGCAGTAAGGCGATGCGTGGTTTAATTTGGCACTCAAACATGCATAAAACACAAATTGAGAGCCGAGAATGAACAAACATTTCAGACGTAAAAGTTCATAGGAAGGAAAAAATATAGCAGAGTTAAGAAGCATAACATTCAGGAATTTATGGTTGGAAGCGATGGAAAATATGAGCCATCGTGGTGGGTGCCCAGTGGTGCGTCCAAAAAATGTCTGTGGACCAATCAATTTACGTCAACCTTGGCAGAAGCATAGAAAAATACATAATACAGATGCGCTTATGGCCTTAGTCACCGAGAGGTTTTTTTGGGGGGGAGATTGTCAACTATAAATTCAGAAAATGTTGTCCGAGTCTTTTTTGAGAAATTTTAAATTGTGATTTAAACTAGGACACGTCTTCGGCCGCTGTGAAACACGTAAAACTGGTTCCACAAAATGTGCTTTCAGCGGCTTGTTACGCGACCACTTTCGACAAGCCCGTCAGTGGCGGATCCATACGTACCCACACATTGGTGACAAGTCGGTTGTTTGTGTCTGCTAGGAGGGAGTGAAGACGGAGAACAGCGAGCACATCAACCTGAAGGTGGCGGGCCAGGACGGCTCTGTGGTGCAGTTCAAGATCAAGAGGCACACCCCACTCAACAAACTGATGAAAGCTTATTGCGAACGGCAGGTGAGACGCGGCGCCTGTAATGCCAACCCTCTATATCAGCAATGGGACATCATAGCCAGCCTCCAAAATGTGCTTTTATTGTTTTTCAGGGGGGTAGTCTTGCATATTTTACAAGTGCTACCGGGTCTCCTTTTCGGTACAATATTTCCACACGCTTGTAGCATAGTAGAGCTGCGTGCTGCACTGCGACAGGTGTTACGACACAGTGTCGTAATGGGACTCTGCATGGGTGGGTATCACATTCTGACCGTATGATAACCGTGACCAAAAATATTGCGGCTTCATGGTATCTCAGTATTGCAATTACAACGCTAAAATTATTATTATTTTTTTTTAATGTTCACGTGAATACCGAGGACTGATACTTGATTATACTATTACATCTTGCAATTGTGATGCAAATGTTTTAACTAAATGTTAAAAAACAAAACATTTTCTTGAACACGGTGTAAGTTTCACTAAAATGTAACACTTTTTAGAGTAACGTCTTGTCATGAGTAAAAAAAAATTCCCGAACATTTCACTTGCGGCCTATAACAAGGCATTTCATTTGTGATGTCTCGGTGTGAACACTAGAGGGACTACTTAGGAGTAAATCGATGAGCTAAAAACCTTACGGTTTTCTCCCGCTATGTACATATTATCGTACCATTGCTGTGTTATGTTTTATTGGAATCAATGTCTAAATCGCAATATTGTATCAAGGGTTAGTTGGGAACATAATTTCTGTCTCCTTTTTCACAGGGATTATCAATGAGGCAGATACGATTTCGGTTTGACGGCCAGCCGATCAATGAAATGGACACTCCGTTGAAGGTATGGCAATCTTTTTTTATTTATGAGTAATATTGATCCCTCACAGTAGAAAACTTTGAAGCTTTTCAAGCGACAAATGAGAAATGATACTTGCCGAGACAAGTCAATTATTATTCATTCATAGTCCATTCAAAAAATTATATTATTTGTACTCTTCCTACCTTCCCGTTCCGGAATATTTAGAGATCCTGTTTGGACAACGAGCCACAGTATGTTGTGCAATTATGATTAGGCTTTACACGATCAGGAGTTTTGGGAACGATCACCGATCCGATCATTTAAATGACCTGCTCATTTACTATATATACTTCTGTACTTAATTGCTCAATCAATAATCTATATTTGTTCCTCTATGCCAGTGAGGCATAGTGACAGACAGAACAAATGATAAATGGTCTTCTATTAGATGGCAGGAAGTAAATACAGTAATTAATGTATCCACTTTTTGTGGCATTTTTGTTTGTTGGTGTGCCGTGAGATTTTTCAATTGTAAAATATGTTCCTTGCCTCCCTGAGGTTGGAAATCACTGCTCTACTCAGATCGTGTATTCTAATCAGTCAGGTCAAACCAACATTACATGACAGAAATAATGGGTGCTAATTACTGTAATTAAATTATTTCACCCACACCAAAACTTTAGAGCATGATTCGACAGAACGGCGGCATGTTTACGTCCAACCGTTCGTGGTACCGCTAGTTCGCTAGGCTTCATAACGTTTTGTTGCCTACTTGCGAGGCGTATCGTATTCAAAGTACGTGAACATACCTCAAGCAAGCCTTAAACAAACGTCCTCTCCTGTCCTGAGCACCTGTGACCACCAACACACGTTTTTCCCCATTTTTTCCTTATAATACAAAGTCGGGCGCTCCACTCTTGTTGTCGTCGCCACGGTAACGAGTGTATCCGGTCACATTTGAGTTGACAAGATAAAGCCCCACGATCATAAAAAAACGGGATGCTCTGGTATTGGAATACAAGATTTTATTGCAGTATTCTGACAGTGCAATCGTGAAAGAGCAAATTTGTCTTGTAGTCTGATCCGAGCATTACGTGTTGCCTGTCTCAGAGGTGTTTGCTGTTCCACACCGCCGTTTTTTTTTCTTTTTTTAAACTTCATTGGCCGTCAGATATTTACAGTACTTCGTCAAAAGACGCGACAAGGCTAAAAATAAACTAGCCTTTGTATTCAAATATACTGTGCACGCGGCGACGCGGAGTTAATGTCTTTTGCAGACATTGATCGGATCTGCAAATTCTGACATTAAAGCCGATCAGCATAAAATCCTAAATATCTGCCGATACCAGTCAGCCCATAGAAATCGGTGTAAAGTCTAATTATGATGCTGGGGGGGGGGGCATATTTTAGGCCTTTGCAGTGCATTAAAACAAATGCTCAGTTTTGGGTGATCATTTAACAGTGTGTTTATCGTGAATGTAGTTCTCAGTGGTGTAGTGGTGCTGCATTGTTTGCAATTCATACATTAGCCTTTGGGGCAGCACGGTATACGAGTGGCTGGCACAAGAACTCACAGAGACGTTCTGGTTTTGGATCTCGCCTCACGCCTTCCTGTGTAGTATGGACGGGCGAGTACCGATATCGGCCTTATTGGGTACTCGTGAAGTCTCCTGATACCAGCCACTGATACTTAAAGGGGAAGGACACTCACATTTTTGTATTTTTTTTCCAAGAATACATTGCATGTGCCACCGCTAATCAAAACAAGGTATTGTGGTTAATACTGCGTTCGTGGAATACGAACTAAACAGAGTAATGTGCCCTGCGATGTAACCTGCCTCCTGCCAAAACCAGCCGGGGTGGACATTTGGCGTTCAATCTGATTGGATTGTGGGTCTTGAACTTCTCATCTTACGTCCAAACTTTGTTTTCAGTTGGAAATGGAGGACGAAGACACGATCGACGTGTTCCAGCAGCAAACCGGAGGATGTTTTCCTTAAAGACTGTTTCCTGTGTCTATCTCTACCTCCCTTTCCGTGTCCTTGAGCGTCCTCATTCTGACCCGGTTTTCGTCGTGCATATGCTACCAGCCAGTGGAACTCGTGTCACGCAGCAAGCAAGCAAACAAGCAGCAGTTGTTGTAGTTTCTTACACAAATGTTAACTTGTTCTTTCAGCAGTTGTGGGGGGCAAAATGTACTGTCCTTAGTTTTTATACTTCCATCATTGATGGTTTCAGGTGGAGTTTTTGGTATTCATAAAGCAAGCAACTCTGCAATTTGAATCCTCTCCGTTAGGAAAATGTATAATTGGAATAAATGGAGTCTTTTTTTTTTTTTTTTTTCCTTCAAACGCCCGCCTCTGTTTTTAAGTGAGATAATACAGCAGATCTTAAATAAAGGATGGTACAATTGAAATTCAAAGCAGACATCCATCCGTTTTCTATTGCGTCTTATCCTGTTCCGGTTCGCAGGTGAGCTGGAGTTGACTTCGGACTACTCTGTGGACTGGTTGCCAGGCAATCGTAGCGCAAAACCATGCCCTCTCACTTTCACACCATCACTAAGTGGCACGGGAACTGCTCCACCATCGGTGACTCCAAAGTATAGATTCCTTCTTAAATTGTCAACATTCTAAACAACAGTTTCATTAACTACTAGTGAGGTAAAGCAGAGTGTAGTAAGGAAAACCGGGTTAAAAACTTGACAACATACGGTGCACCTTCGAATCACCCTAAAATAGAAGTCCGTAGGTACATCGTTTTGTTTCAAAATGCTTTCAATACCACTTATAATGATGGATGGCATAAAACAAATTTTGTTTGATAAGTGACATGCCACAATTCTCATCAGATCCTGCACGAGCACGGACCCGTAATAACCGGATGTAGTTACTTTTATTATCGGAGAGGATACTTTTATTTTCAAGGTAGCACCGGAAGTGACATCCGCTTTTCCAGTCTCAAACTTATCGCATCACAGGGTAGATTCGGAGACAGGTTGATCGAAGTTGCACCGCTTTGGACGGACAAAGATGAGGCGGTGAAATACTTACACACTTCAAAATTCACCTCACGTCTATGCCGTCTAGGTTTTTTTTTTTTTTTTTTTTTAAATCGCGACAACTGTTAAAATGACGACCACGACGACATATCAAGGGATGGAGCCCGGTGCGAAGAACAGCTCCAGGTAAAAAAAAAAAAAAAAAAAAAACGTCTCCGTGCTTTTCATCACTGGTAGCCACCATGATGTCATTAGCCAACAAGACTAGCATCTTCAAAATGTTCAGCGTCCCATTCTTGTTGTGAAATCTTGGTCAGTATTTGTTCCGAATCCGATGATAGGAATTCGGAACGTAGGCGTGCCGCCGAGATGGAAGGCCTCACAAACGAGCCGTTCGTCAACGAAACTAGCTAGCTTTGTAGCACATGGCCCTTTGTACACCTTGCAGTCAGCTAGCCACTGATGAAACGCAGCAGCTCGTTTGGAGTACAACTGGCTAATTCACACATCCGACTGACCCATTTTAATGTTTGGATCCAGTGTCATGAAAACCGAAACGGAAAAAAAAAAAGGCGACAGTGTTGGCTGCGGAGGGTGGGATGCGTTCTAGCAGGGTGGGGCCACCCGTGCGGGCTTCCCCATCACCCGAGGTGCAACAAAGAGGTCAACTTTCCAGTTTTGAAACGAACATTACGACAAAATCACCCACCGGTACATTGATTACATTGATTTATTTTTTAAAAGCAATTTCTTCATTTATCTACAATTGTCATGGCTGGCTAGAGGTTACATAATCAGATACCGATTAAACACGATTCCTGTGATGTGTGTTATTTTCTGAACGATAAATATTAAAAGTTATGACCCGGTGAAAATGCACCAATTTCTCTGTAATAGTAATTGCAATGGGGGTCAAGATTCTAGGCGTGACCTTTTTGTTAAATACGAGTTTCAAGCTGGCGGCACGGTGGCCGACTGGTTAGAGCGTCAGCCTCACAGTTCTGAGGATCCCGGTTCAATCCCCAGCCCCCGACTGTGTGGAGTTTGCATGTTCTCCCTGTGCCAGCGTGGGTTTTCTCCAGGTACTCCGGTTTCCTCCCACATCCCAAAAACATGCATCAATTGGAGACTCTAAATTGCCCGTAGGTGTGACTGTGAGTGCGAATGGTTGTCTGTTTGTGTGTGCCCTGCGATTGGCTGGCAACCAGTTCAGGGTGTACCCCGCCTCCTGCCCGATGACCGCTGGACTAGGCTCCAGCACGCCCGCGACCCTAGTGAGGAGAAGCGGCTCAGAAAATGGATGGATGGATGGATGGAGTTTCAAGCTCTCATAACTTAATATTTATCCTATTATCAAAAGCTTACGATCATTGTAAATCTTGCTAAACACCACAGAAATTATTTGTGTTATTTGTGCTGCTGTATTTTAATGTTGGTCATGATGGTGACAGTCGGAGAGCTAAGTATTTCTTTAGGTGGTACTTTGTGTAAGAAAAAATTTTTTGGAAACACTGAACCATAGCACAGCCTCCTTTGCACAAGGTGGTACATGTAAGTTCATTGTACTTGGAAACGGTAAACACTGCTTCCTAAATAGACACCTTCTAATAACAAAATGTGTCATATTGTCATTAGTTTGCTGTATTTTTCCACAAGGTGGTCGTGGTTAGTTTGTTTCACTCACTCAGGTTAGCGTCAAGTGTAGCCGATGGCATATTACTATGTACCTGCATGAATTCCATAAATAGTGTGACATGAAAGTAGCAGGACAGTGTGTAACAGGCCAGAAAAAGAGTCCCTATATAATATGTAGATATTTTTCCAGAGATTCAAATAACATCACGATATAGCCATTACGCCGTAATTAATATATTGAACCAATAACATAAACGATACATGGCAACGTTAAACCAATTAAGAAAAATTAGCCTTCGTGTGCGTGAATCATACAGGAAGAAATGAAGGGAATAAATGAGTACAAAATGTTTTCTTTCATAATTTATAGATCCACATCATAAGCTGATCAAGCGTACTATAGGGCAGCGGCAATATGAATATATGATGGTGGTGTACGGGTACAGTATCATTAAAGACGACAAATTGACATGGATATTTTGTCTGCACTCGGAATGGGCAATATAGGTCTTAAATTTATATCACGATATAATTGAATCCCTTCACTGGAACAGTATATATCGCAATATAAACTTACGTGTTGTGCCCTTGCTGTGTAGCTATTGCGTTATTGTTTTTTATGCAGACACTTATGAATTTACCTACTAATTTGCTTTTTGCAGTCGTAGTATTGTACAATACAGTATAATAGTGCAGCTGCAGCTCTCAGAAGTATGGTCCACGTTATTGTCCATAGTTCCTGATAATCAATAATGTCATTACAACGTACATATAGTACAATATCATAATTGTGTAACCTGTAGCTATCAGCTAAACATTCATCGTCGTTCAACTGACCCGATTGTATGTCTGTACATCTTTCTTACAGGGTTCTGCGTCCTCCCGGCGGTGCCTCCAACATCTCATTCGGCGCCGACGAGGACAAACCACCCGTCCGCAAAGACAAGATGGCCTCCAGCGTTTTCGCTGAGCCGGAAGACCCCTACGCCAACAGAAGGAACAACCCGCCAGGTACTGAACTCCTCTTCATCCCGCTTGTAACCAGGAGTATGGTCATCAATGTAGAAGTACATAATTGCCTCTTAAGATCAAGGCAAACAATATTTTCTCAGCAATTTTACATCAGATAAATATGATCAAATGATGCTTATCGCTTATGTGAAAAGCGCATGCGTGACACATCTCGTCAGAGCGCAGGCTGTTGAGTAGAGAATCAGCCCCAATATTTAAATTTTTCAGTATTTATTTTTATTCATCCATTTTTTTTTATGGCTCTTGTAGTTATTAGGGTCGCAGGTGAGCGGGACCCTATCGCAGCTGACTTTGGGCGAGAGGCGGGGTACACCCTGGTCCCCAGCCAATCGCAGGGCACATATACTGTAGCTCAGTGATTCTCAAAGTGTGCTACCTACCACTGGCGGTATGCGGGGCTCCCTCTGGTGGCACACGAAATAATCATTGAATATTGTCGCACTCGCAACCCTGCCGCGAGCCGTTCATGAGTGATGTAATTTCCGATTGTCTGGGAGGCCATGAAGCTAACCGAGTATGATTTGTGACTGGTTGGGGAGATGAAGCAGAGAGAGTGTGTGTGTACAATGAGTCAGATTCACGAAGGCGGACGGTTGCGAGAAATACAATAACAGTAGTTGAATGTTCCTTTGACGTGAGTACAGTCGACACTAATCTTTTTTTTTTTTGTTTAAATAAAAACTTTGTTAATAAGCTCACTGTTGGTCCTGGTTCCTTCGTCCAAGTAAGGCAGCACGACATTAACAACCAGACTTTACATCGATCTGATCGGCTTGATCAGATTGGCCAATAATTTGCATTTTATACACATTTTGTGATCGGCTGTAATGTCTAAATTCACTGAGCGATCAATGACGTCATTGATTGGATCTGAGAATGAAGAGATTGCTGACACAATCTCGTTTACTCCGGGGACATTCCGTGCTGCCGTCGTGTATGTTTGAATCCAAAAGTTAGTTTATTTTGTTTTAGAACTGTATTGTGTTTTGAGACTAGGTCGCGGGCGCAGCTCTGGCATTCCCACAGCTGTGGCTCTCCAAATAAAGCCCGCGGCACAACGAGAGATGGGGCCAAACCCGACTGAACTCTGGCGCAGTGTGCGGTGTTCGGCAACCAGTTTTCATGAGTGGCTGACGGTCGGCCACTGGCTTCGCGCCGTTGCACTGTGTCGCAACATATAGCCAATCAAGTTACGCATGCACTTTCACACACTCCGAAAATAAATTTCCGAGTTTTAACTTGCGAGACCCAGCCGGCAGTGCGTCTATTTTTGTGTTACTGCCCGACAGGCCCTGCTCCCGGGTTTCCTTGTAAATGATTGCATAAAGATCGCAACAGAGACATTGCATACGACGCTAGTCGCTTGCTTGACGGTCTGTCACAGTGTGCGTCATGTCCTCTTTTTCCAGGCGGAAAGCCGACGGGGGTCCTGTGCGGTGAGTCGTCAGCCCCCCTTAGGAGAGGAGCCACCAACGCCGCAAACTCGGCAGACGCCCCCTCAATGGTAAAGGTCACATCATGGGGTGCAAGATCATGAGGTGCAACAGGGAAGTGCAACATGCAGACCGAGCCGGCGAAAACGCAGAAGTACACAAGTACTTCCCTCTCCATTTTATCGCGAATACACACACTTAAGAAATACTGCAAGGATTTACATGGATGCAAATACAGCTCTACAGTCGTACACATTTTTATATTGTTTACTTTAGAATACAAGTCGCTGCAGTAAATATAAGGAAGGAGAACTAAAAACAGAAGTGAAATCCACAAGCTTCAGCTCTGCTAAACTTTCATTTGTTTTCATCTTCTCCTTTTGCCAAGAACGGAAGCAAAACAACGGTGTGAAAGTTAGCGATTGATTCAGGTCATACATGTGACATTAAGTGCAAATTATTAAATGTTTAAATAAGCAGAGTAATTCAATTACAATTGATTAACATTTAAGTGTGATCTCCCATTTATGCCAAAAGAAGCAGCCATTACCAAATGGAGCAGTAATTGATGAGACAGATGATAATATTTGCACCCTTACTATATATCATTTGAATACGGTAAGAATTTCCATGCGTCTATGATGACAGAACTTCCTTCTTTTTTTTAGGATGGAGACACGCCCGTATGTGACAATGGTCAGTAAATCTATTTTCTTCATCATGTTAACAAACTGACTTTGCTTGTTGCATACAGATTGTATCGTTCTGCCTAGTCATGATAAAAGCTACTAAGAGTTAGTTGAGACTATTTTGAGCGTTTATCTGCTGTACAGTGGAACATCTGGAGGTTGTCAAATATACATTTTTCACATTTTTCTATTGAAAATAAATACTGTAAAAATTCCAGGGTCAAACGGCCAACCACAAGATCTTAACAGATGGGGTCCCAAGCTGTAGATTATAACTCATGTTAAAGGTGACATGATGCATTTTTTTCACAATTTAAAACAGTGTCGTACTGTGTGATACTGACACTATCCCATATCACGATAAGAAAAATGGTCCCTGATGAGTATTTTGCCTTAAAATTACTTGAAATTAAGAGCATTTCCACCCCCCTTGTACTTTCTCCATTTTTTTAATGAAACATATTTCAAATAGAAAATGCAACAAAATTAATCAAATATATTTTAACAATACAATAAAACAATAACCGTCAGCATCCATGTCGCTGTGTTGTTACCCTTTAAGCAACAGATATCGCAACACAAATGGTCCAGCAACACATGCAGACAATATAACTATACTGACAGGCATATATTCTTTGTCTGCGAAGAACAGCTAATATTAGTGCCGTACTAATGAGCTGTGAGGAGTTCAGGCATTTCAAAAAATAGCATATCCGTATGTCTCATACTGCCCTCAGGTGGCCAAGGCACATACATCGGAATGAACGGCATTGTAGAAGAAAGTGTGACAAAAACTGTTTAATTCTTTGTAATTATGTCATTACTATGTTTTTATAAAGTATATTATAGAGTGCCAAAACATTACCCAGAAAAGTGGTTTTTTTTGGGGGGGGGGGGGGCTGGAACAGATTCGAGGTGTTTTCATTCGTTCATCTCGTAATAATTATGTGTGTATTCAGGCAGTGACGCCGCTGAGGCGGCAGCAGCTCCCGAGCGTCAGGATGTCGCCCCTCCAGCTGAAGACCCGGCAGCGGGACCACCCTCCGGACGCAGGAATCCCCCAGGAGGAAAGTCCAGCCTCATTCTGGGTTGAATCGCGGCCAAGCTAACCCCACCGCCCTCCTCCTTTCCCCCACGCATCTCAAACTGGGATGGTACCTTGAACGTCCCCTCTGATGTCTCCCTAGTGCCGGTCCTCCTCCACATCTCAAGTGCATTGTTTTGATACCTCCTTGTCGGAACCATTTTTGTACTGTTGTTATTTATTTTTTGACAGAAGCACTTTATGTCTTTGCAAGTCAGCCGTTTGGTCCTTATCTTCACCCGCAGAGAAGCCCGCAAGGATCCCCGTCCCCGCCATCAACGTACGGTAATTCACCCCTCATTTCTTTCCAATGTCACGGCACAAACTGCAGGCGACGAGGCGAACATCACCAGAAAGCTGTCACTTTTGAATTTTGATTTCAACCACCTTGCATGCACCTTTTGGTCCTGAATCACAAGTGATGAGAAACTTACTGTGAAAACTTTTTTAATTTGTTTTATTTTTACCTTTTTCTGTGGTGGAAACATGTTGTTTGTTATTGTGACTGCATGGACATTTGAACCTTTCTACTGGTTATGGTATTTAAAAATAATAATAATAATCCACACAGGAAGAACATCAATGATCGCCGGTATTCCGAATCCTGCCTTTTTGAATTGTAGTGGCTAACCATTTGATGTTTTACCGCTCATGTTCACTCTGAAGCTAAGTGTGCCTCCTTTTTGCGTTTCAAACTCTGTCAAGGCTGGATTGTCTGGACACGTGTAAAGCAGCGACACGCTGTCCTTCACATTGCAAGCCAGCAGAATGTGGTTGGGCCTGATGTTAAACAACCTGTCCTGCATTTGACAAGTGACCTTATGCCACAGCTCAGCCTTTGTTTCTTCTCTAGATGTTTATGTTCATTGTGTCACTGCTTCTGTGGGCAAAATAGACATCCAACTGTCATTACAACTCCTACCTGTGGCATCGTGTACTGTTTTTTTTTGTTTGTTTGTTTTTTTGTTTTTTTCGTCCTCATGCTGGATGTTAAGTCGCTTGCAGACGTATGAATTGAAGAAATGGCACAAGTGGAAAATCAACATTAAAAATCAATTTAGACCATGGCTGCTTGTCTTCATTTACTTGCAGGAACAGCACGTGAATTTGCTTTAAAAAAATAAAATAAAATAAAAAACACACGAAGAATGCAGGGAATTTGAGACAAAATGCTTAAGAAAAATACATGATATTTTCTCCAGTCTGCTACAAACCTCTGATGATTACACAAAAGGAGTATTACAGCCACCCCTAAAAGACAAAAAAAAAACAAAAAAGTTGTAAGTTTACATATGATCCTAATGTTATGAGGAAAATCTGTCCGATTAAGAAAAAATGTAACGTAGTCAATATTTTGAGATAAAGGTGTAATACAAGATAAGGGTGTTTTACGACTTGGGGGGGTGACTTTCTTCTCAACATTACAACTGTATTCTCGCAAAAATTTGATTTCTTATAATCTTACGACTATTTGCTCAAACACATTTCAAATGCACTGCAGCCTGTGAGGTAAAAGGAAACGTCGTTGGAAAAATAAACACCTGAAGAAATCTCTTTCAGGAACTATTTACACTTGGTTCCTACTAACGAGCACACTATTTTGGGATTTAAAGGTGTTGGTCAATTAATGTTGATTCTGTGGTTCTCGTGTCGTTAATTTCCGCCATTTTTTTTTTTTTTTTTTTGGTTTCACCCTCCCGCCCACGCGGTGCGCGGCGAGTGTGCTCGCTCATACCGAAAGTAAAAATAAGTAAGCAAACAAAAACAAAACGGGCGGCGAATTTCGGAGAGTCATTCGGCCAACGATACCCCGAAGACGACCACGAAGTCTGTGGAAGTGGGAGCCGCCGTTTGAGAGGAGAGGACAGGAGAGTGCCGAGGTCCGTCGCACACTCGCCTGCCTGGAACGTCCATCTTGACAACAACCCACCGACGATATGGTTTAAGTGAGTCAACATGTTCACTTTCAACGTGGGTTTGACCATTTATGTTCGCTTGGCTTTAAACATCATGTTCACTTAATGAGTGTGCACTTTGACCATTCACGTGGGGGGCGGGGGGGGAACAAACAAACACAATGTAGTTAAATTGATGTACAGTAGCGATCGTCTATGTGTAAGGTGGGCTCGGTGACCTCTCACTCTGCGCTCAATTCCAGCACTTTTTTTTTCTGTAAATGTGTAACCCTCGTCATCCCATTAAAGTCATCATAAAGATGAATTGTGATGATTAAACCAGAGGTGGTCAGACCTTCGGGGACCCTCTCATAATCCAATGCCAAACATCAATTTGTAGCGTATCCACCATGTGAATTTCAGTATTAAGTGAAATTCAGTTTCCGGGTCGGACGGCGCGGTGGCCCCCGGTCAACTATAGAAAATTGCCGAATGGCTTAATCCATTGTCACTCGCTGGCGTGCACTGTTTCCACTCACAACATGGCTGTGAACAGACAGGAGCTCGTTTATCAGAATCAGAATCATCTTTATTTGCCAAGTATGTCCAAAACACACAAGAAATTTGTCTCCGGTAGTTGGAGCCGCTCTAGTACAACAGACAGTCAATTTACAGAACACTTTGGAGACATAAAGACATTGACAAAAAAAAATTGTGCAAAAAGATGCAGAGTCCTCGGGCACTTAGAGCAGTTCGAATGACTAATATTGCGATAGTCCGGTGCAATGACCATTGTGCAAAGGGCGCTGAGACTTCAAGGAGTGTACGCGGTATAAAGTGACGAGTAGTGCGATCATCTGGGACAATGTTGGTTGTGCAAATGTTACAGATACTCCTCAATCAGTGTGCAAATGGAGCAGATGCTACTCTGGCATGACTGGCCAGTATATGCCAATAGTGCAGCATGGCGAGACAACTACAGTGAGTGCACGAGTAATAAATAATTGGCCCCACAGAAATGTGACAACGAACACAAGTCAAAAAATTGCCAGCTTGTTGTAATGGAATTATAGGTTAGGTGTTTAAGAAGTTGATCGCAAGAGGGAAGAAGCTGTTGGAATGTCTACTAGTTCTAGTTTGCGTTGATCGGTAGCGCCTACCTGAGGGAAGGAGCCGGAAGAGCCGGTGACCGGGGTGCGGAGGGTCCGAGGGGATTTTGCACGCCCTTGTCTTAGTTCTGGCAGCGTGCAAGTCCTCAATGGTGGGTAGGGGGGTACCGACAATCCTTTCAGCAGTTTTGATTGTCCGTTTCAGTCGGAGTTTGTCCTTTTTTGTAGCAGCACCAAACCGGACTGTGATGGAAGAACACAGGACCGATTCGATGACCGCTGTGTAGAACTGTCTCAGCAGCTCCGGTGGCAGGCCGTGCTTTCTCAGAAGCCGCAGGAAGTATATCCTCTGCTGGGCCTTTTTGAGGACGGAGTTGATGTCGGTCGCCCACTTCAGGTCCTGAGAGATTGTAATTCCCAGGAATTTGAAGGTCTCGACGGTTGACACAAGGCAGCCGGACAACGTGAGGGGCAGACGTGGCGAAGGATGCCTCCTGAAGTCCACGATCATCTCTGCAGTCTCGAGCGTGTTCAGCTCCGGGTCGCGTCGGCCGCACCGCAGCTCCGGCCGCTCCGCTTCCTGTCGATATGCAGACTCGTCACCGTCCTCGATGAGGCCGATGACGGCGGTGTCATCTGCAAACTTCAGGAGTTTGACAGTCGGGTTCGCTGAGGTGCGGTCGTTCGTGTAGAGAGAGAAGAGCAGCGGAGAGAGGACACAACCTCGGGGCGCCCCAGTGCTGATGCTGCGTGCGGATGAGGTGGCCTCCCCCGGCCTGACCTGCTGTGTCCTGCCCGTCAGAAAGCTGTAAATCCACTGGCAGATGGCAGGTGAGACGCTGAGCTGGAGAAGCTTGGTTGAAAGGAGTTCAGGGATGATGGTGTTGAACGCTGAGCTGAAGTCCACGAACAGGATCCTCGCGTAGGTCCCTGCACTGTCGAGGTGTTCTAGGATAAAGTGCAGTCCCATGTCGACTGCATCATCCGCAGACCTGTTCGCTCGGTAGGCAAACTGCAGGGGGTCCAGCAGGGGACCTGTGACACTCTTGAGGTGGTCCAGCACGAGACGTTCAAAGGACTTCATGACCACAGATGTCAAAGCGACAGGCCTGTAGTCATTCAGACCCGAGATTGCAGGTTTCTTGGGGACTGGAATGATGGTGGAGCGTTTGAAACAGGATGGAACTTCGCACATTTCCAGAGATCTATTGAAGATCTGAGTGAAGACTGGAGCGAGCTGGTCCGCGCAGACTTTGAGGCAGGATGGGGACACATGGGCCGGGCCCGCCGCTTTGTTAATCTTCTGTTGTTTGAAGATGCGTCTCACATCCTGTTCATGGATGGTTAACGCAGAAGTCAGAGGTGTTATTGTGGTCGCGGGTGCGGCCGGGCGGGTGTGTGGTGTGAAACTGTCCTTTTCAAATCTGCAGTAGAAGGTATTCAAGTCGTTGGCTAGTGTGCTATTGTTCTCAGTTTGGGGTGATCGTCGCTTGTAATTAGTCAGCGATTGGAATGCATGCCAGACTGATTTAGAGTCGTTTGCGCTCAACTGTTTTTCCAACTTTGCTGCATAGATCCTCTTTGCAATGTTCATTTCTTTCGTAAGCTGGTTTCTAGCTCCGATTATACAGGGCCCTGTCCCCGCTCTGATATGCATCCTCCTTAGCTTGGCGAAGCTGCTTAAGTTTAGCAGTTATACAAGCAAAGGCAATGTGGTCACTATATTTAGCAACTTTCCTGACTATTGTTTTAAAACAAAACAAAAAAAGTGACTAGCGACTTTAGTTCCTGCTAAGAAACATACAATACGAATGGAATCATTTTCACATTGTTTTCCATATGACATGAATGGAGCCCCGAAGGCGATCGCAGAGCCAATTACGCTGAACATTTCCAAAGATGCCACAAACGCAGTGATTTATCCTCATTTGGAAAACGTTTGACCCGAGGTATGTGCTGTCCAAGCTGCAATTATTTTGCTGCTGTTGCCTGTTGTTGGAACTGCACATGAGAAAACAGCGTGAGAGGTGATGATGAAAGTTTTTTTTCCCCCGTCTGTATGTGCCCTGTGATTGGCTGCCTTTACTTACTTCTTGCAGTCATTGTTTGCTCTTCTCCAGGGCCGCCCGTACTGTTCTTTAGTGTAATGTATCTTTCAATCACTGGGGCTTTATATATATATTTATATATATATATAAATATTTATATTTATATACAGTAAATATTTGTATGAAAAAAACGTCAAAGTTGTGCTGCGTGGCTGCATATTCTGCGTTCATTGCGTGCCGTTCAAAACCTTGAAACCTCCTACGTCGAGCGAGACTAGTCAACTGAGGATCCCCTGTGTAATTATTTTTTTTTTTCTTCTTTCCCTCATAACGTCGACTTTCCTCCCTTTGTAATAATACCGTATTCTTCATCAAACACGACTTTCATGCAACATTACGACTTTTGGCAACACTACACATTCTTTTCACATAACACCGCGCCCCGTTTTGTCACACTAATAATGCCAACACGGCGGTTTTATTCTCAAGGAAAAAAAAAAAACCAATGCGATCCGGACTTGTTGTCACCTGTTTAGTGAAGTGAGTCATGAAAAATTAACTGCTGATAACCAGTTTTGCTTGTGCAGTAAATCACACGTTGACCAACCAACCGTATTTTTATAGTGTGTGTATACGGTAGCCCCCTTGAGGGTTCGTTGTTGTTTGTCACGCCACTGGTGACGTGCCAGCAGTTTTTTTATTTCATTTTTTTTTTTTTTTTTTACAATTTGTTTTTTTCTACATATGTATGAAAGAATGTGGGAATGTTCATGTTTCCGTGTTGAGCCCTGACGGGCCTCACAGCTGCGCTCCTTTGACACCGCTACTCCTACTTTGCTTTTACAGTGGGGGGAAAAAACAAAACAAAATAAAAACCAGACCACATCGGACGCATGGGTCAGAACGAGACACGCTAACCGACAACAAAAATGGCCGCTTAGTGTCGTAATGTCAGAGTGAAATCCAACCTTTATTAACTGCACAGTAGTGTAATAAAATGGATAATCACAAATAGATTTTGATAGTTTGTCGCTTTCGTAGGCATATTGTGAATGTACAAGTGTGCGGCCCATTTCCTGTTCTGTGGTTATTATCGCGCTTTTGCTTTTCGCTTTCACTGGTACCCATCTGTGGCTGCACCACAAAAAAATAATAATAAAGTTGTAATTCAGGAGAAAAAAAATGTTAAGCGTGTCCCTACTACTCCCAAGCGGCTGTCATTAAAAAGTGCCTCTTGCCATTTTGAAACTGGAACAGCAAACATTGCAAACAAACCAATTGTCACGTATATGGCATAAATACATACGTTTATCATTTTTTGAAGGGGCAAATGTGATGGCTGGTTAACAAGCTGGTCCACAGTCCAGGAACTTTCACTCTCTGCATGAGCAAATATAATTTGCGTGCTTTAGAAAAGAAAAGTGAAAGCAGTTAGGTATCAGATTGAGCAAACGCTCACAATAGGTGGAAGGGTGGTCTGTTTCGGATCCCACCAAACTACAAAAGAGCAGGCAAGATAGAAATTGGGGTAAAATAATATACAATATGTACAATGTGGGGTCACAGCACACAATATTATGCTGCAAATAGGCCGGGGTCGCTGTGTTGAAAAACTTCTTTTCACATCACAATTGAATTTGTGAAGTATATTGTTTTTCTTTTCAGTGGGATCTTTATAGAATTGGTGTTTAGACTGGGAATAATTGCCTCAACTGAGTCCAATTGCTCATTTGGTTTAGTGCACTGTTAAATGATCAACCTGGTCTTTATTTATAGTCCGCACCTGTTCAGATGAATACACACAGTAACTGAATAACAACTAAATAGATTGGATGGCGCCCAAGAGGATTTGTGCAATCCTTGAATTCCGTCCGTTGACATCAATTCACGGATGACGTGGCTGTCTTGAAAAGAAATGACTTCGTTTTGCAGGTCAATGACGATGTCTCCAGCTAGTATCCGGTTGTGGCTGCTCATGGTGATCTGCGTCAGCGGGCAAAATGCTCTGAACGGTGAGTTCTGCTTTTATAAATATGAAAGCATCTGTCATCTCCCGGGTTGGGCATCGTTTGAATTAGAGCAGTTCCTCATTTCGATTCCGGCTCCAAACGATTCTCGATTCTTTTAGGGGGCTGAGTCAAAAAAGTTTGCATGGTTTAAATCAATCAAAATGATGAAAATCCATTTTCTTAGCAGCCCGCAGCATAGACTAAAATGAATATTTGACTCAGAGTTCTAAAAGTTAAATATAGCATTGTTAAAATAGTTATTTGCGACTGTTTTATCACATCAAATGGTTTATATGTGCAAGGTTTAACTTGACTTCCTGTTTTACGCTTGTAGCCTTTTATTTTGAAGGGTACGCACCGGAACTCAGCATTTTGGCACGAATGGTGACTTCACACGACGCCGGTGAAAACAAAAGTAAAACGAGACGGCATGAAAAAGTAACGAATGGAACCAAATGCTCTGTAAAACGTTGATTCCTTTACCTTCCCACCGATGAGGAACAAGGCCAGTGTTTGTGATACTGTGAGACAACGTTTATGTGAATTTTGTCCCAATTCTTTGTGATGTAAAGTTGCTAGTTTGGCTAGTTGGCGATTCTCGATGCCCAACCTTAGTCATCTCATATGAGTCGTCAGCAATTCACGCAGTTTACCTCACGCTAAGGCTAAAATCATCATTCAAGCCATTAACCCTGTTTACATATTCGGGTTTGTTTTCTCAAGGTGCCGTCGGCTGGGGCTTTTGCCACGCAGACGTACGTGTGACGTCACGTTGAAATGTCCTCTTTTTCCCACAGTTTTCATGGAGGTGGTCTGCCAGAATGAGAACGTGGGCCAGTACGGTCGACCATCAGTGGTGGACTGCGTGATCCAGACGTTGCGGGAGGTGAAAGATCTGACCGTGACCACCGTCACTTGGAAGAAAGACGGCGTGCGCCTGCTGTTGTTTCACAATAACAAACTGGAGCCCACCCCGGGCTATTCGTTTGCGGATCCGTCTTGGAACAGCAAGTCTTTGAACGTGTCCCTGCGGATCGCCGACACCTCCGTGGCCGCGCACGGCAATTACACGTGCCTGGTGATGTCGGACAGCGGCTCGCACAAGAGCTCAGCCAGCCTTCGTGTCACGGGTGAGACTCGTGTTATCCCGCGGGCGACTGATTACTCTACATGCCTAATCTTTCATTTTCATTGGAACTACAATTCAGACTTTTTGTTCTGGGGGAAAATATAACCTTACTCTTGTAAGATTACAACTTTATTCGCATAGAATGTATGTAACGTATAACTAGGATTTATATGCTATGACTTTTTGTGTCAAATTACAACTTTCTGGTGGTACTACAATTTTATTTTGCAAGATTCTTACATTTTCCTTGGAGCAGTACAACTTCATTCTCATACAACTTTTTTCTCCTAAAACTATTGACTTTTTTTCCTCAATTGAAACATGTTTTTGTTTCTTGTCATATTACAATAAAATTTGCATACAATTGCCAATTTCTTTGGGGGGAAAAAACATTTTCGTGCAATATGACAAATTCTTCTCATAAAGTGACTTTGAGTACCAAAAAAGCAGAATACAAAAAAAATAAATTGTTTTTTTTAAACTGGTAGTAAAACTTTATTCCTGTAAAATTACAAATTTCTGGCAGTACTACAACTTCATAACTTTACACAACTTTATACTCCTAAATATTCTGAATTTATTCTTGTAATGACTTTTTTTGACATCGACTTTTATGTTTTTGTCTAATTGTCTTCAATTAAATGTGCATACAATTGCGTCTCGTAATCGTCACTTTCACTGTCCCTCGCAGCCAAATACAGCAGACCCAGCATCCACGCCACTCCGGCAGACATTACCCCCAACTCGGAAGTCACCCTGACCTGTCGCTCCGACGGCGGCTACCCAAAGGGCCGACTGGGCTGGTTTGTCTGTCCGAACGCGCGGCGGGTCGGAACAACTGGAACCGTGGCCGAGGTGATGGGAAATGGGCTGTTCAACCTGTCCAGCGAGCTGACTTTGTCGCCGGGGCACGTCGCCTCCGAGTACACCTGCGTGGTGTTCAACGCCAGCGGCGGCAAAGACGACGAGGCCGCATTGGCGATACCCGACTCGGCCAGGTCTGCAGGTAGGCCAACGCCTTTCGCTTTTACACTGAGTAAAAATATGCCACAAAAGCAGTGGCAGGTTGTGCATTTGGTAGCTGGGCCTAAATACACAATGAAATAGAATTTAAAGAATTCAACATTTTGGGCCACATTATTATTATTTTTTGCTTCAATTCAATGGACTCTGTGCTCCTCCTTCTGGTGTGTCTGCCTTGGGCACCTGGGGGCAGTATAACAGACATACGGATATACATCGAGACAGTCACGTTTGCTCAGTAAGCTGCAGTAATATTAGTTGTTCTTCGCAAAGGATAAACAATATACACCTGTGAGTATTGTTATATTATCTGCCTACACATGTTGCTGCACCGTTTGTGTTCAAATATCCGTTGCTTAAAGCGTCATGAAACCGCCAGATAGAGGCTATCCGTTAGCCCGTCTCTGGCGTTTCCCAGTGGCGGGCAGTCCTTTTCGTAAGCGGGCTTTCGCTCAGCACCCCCCACCTAACACCACTGACAAATGTACTTTGATGGGGAAGAAGTTCTATCAGCAATTATTAATGATCTTCTAATTCTGCGCGTTTTCCTTTTTCTTCCTCTGTTTTGGAATAAGCTCTGGCTTATTCCAAAACAAGGGGCAGCCTTCACAAGGAGCGTTAGGAGAAGAAATGTTGTTAATGTTACTTCGGAGGCAAAACAAGGTTTGTATGGTAGTGAAAGAGAAGTTGGAACTCGTCCTGCCAGAAATGAACCGGTACTGGTTCATGAAAAACAAACAAAAAAAGTATCTGTTTTTAGATCTTGCCAACATGACGAGCATCTTGATTTAATCTAATCTGGCAAATTAATCAGATTTACGAGTTACTGAAGTTTGTAATCTCGCCGATCAGCCTTGCCACGTTCCAGACAGGTGGCTCGTCAGAAACTGAGCGCGTCTATTAGTGGCGATAGATGCCACAGCAGTGGGCGGGGCTTGGATATCACAAAATCCTAAACTCGTAAACAACGGCGGTTCCATAAGAAATGAAAGCTACCGTCACAGTTTTATCGGATTGTTGCGACTTGCTGTATTTGTTATGTTTGCTTTCGCATCTGATGTGCTGTATCACTGTGGCGCATCGCATCTCCACATCAGATCCCTTCTAACCTTTCAATGGAACTCTAATTAAACAAAAGAAAAGAAAATCAGCTGCATGCTGGCTGAGGTGTGATAAGATCCTTTCATGTCACTCAACTAGTTTCACAAGAACAAGGTCATAACCTTAATGCGTGATCTGAAATTGCATTAGTGTTTCCCCAATATCGCATTTATTTATTTATTTTGTGGAACGTACTGTATCTGTTGCAGAAATCCACACCATACTGCATCATCAAAATATGCGCTTTATGCAGTTGTGCATAGCAGAATTTGTGAAAAATTGCCAATTTTGGCAAAACTATGACTGATGACTGAACTTTATCGAACGCCGGCAGAACAGTAAAACACTAACGCAATGAGCACACTTACGTAGGAGCTGCTGCCAGCCACAGCTCACACCCAGAAAGTCACACGCAGAATTGTCGAACACACAGAAACTACTACATTACGTCCAGTAATTACAATTTTTTTGTGTGTGCAAATACATTAACAAAGTGTGTTCTATTTATTTATTTGATCAAATTTATTTGTTTATTTCTATATTGCGAATATAGGTGGGCGGGTCTCAAACATACCCGCGAAATCACATGACTTGACTCGAGACAAACTTAAGTTGCCACTTTTTAGGATTTTGGACTTGCTTGGGTAAAACTCATGAAAGACTTGACCTGGCTTAAATTTGAACTGCATGACTTGTCAAACTTTGCCTGTTTACATTTGAAATTCAGCATTTTCAAGATAGTGAGCCACTTGTGTTTTTTTTAATTTAATTAAAATGTTTTTCAAGTTATGTTTTTCAAGTTATGATGCACTTTACATCTGAGCTGGTGCCGCCTACCATATTGTTCCCTGTCAAAAGAGAAATGATTTCCTGGAACAATGTGTGACCAGTCAAACGTCTTCTAGACAGAAAGAGAAAGTACAATTGTTTTGTTTCTGTGTCACAAAGGATTTTTTTCTTTCCACTAATTGTCAGCCCTACCCAGATGCACCAAACCTTTAAATATGTTTTGTATTTTATATCTCTCTAGGGCAAGGACAAAATCCAAAAGAGAAAGGCTTGGATTTGGCTACCAAAGTAGTGGCGCCAGTGGTGGTCATCGGGTCGCTGGGTGTCGGATTGCTGCTCTATCTGGTGCTAAACAAGAAGTGTCCTGCCCGTAAGTATACTGTACTTAAAGTAGGGTTGCGCAATACAGTATATCGTTTGAGCATCGTCCTCGCAATGTAGTACATGTGCACAATAGTCACATCGCAGGGTCCTACAATGTTGGTGTACGAATATGCAGTGAATCAAATGTAATATTAATAAGTGACCAGCAGAGGGACCTGGTTGGAAACTCGAGTAAGACTTGCATCAATGTTACGGTACATTATGACCCTTCAAACTACACACTTGGAGCAGCCCAGAGTGTTGTACCTCGTTTTTCGCAGTTAATGGGGACCGGAACCCCCCGCGAAAGGTGAAAAACCGCAAAGTAGGATTTGCCACCCCCACTATGAATTTTTGTGTATGTGGGTACCAGAATGTTTAAAATATGTAAACAGTATTTATACCTTACATATTTGAGACAAAGATGACAACAGTACACGTATTTACTAAAATCTTTAATTCTAAAACCTTATACAGTAATTACCATTCATCAACATTGCCTTCTGAGAGAGGCGAAGAGGCTTGCGTTGGCGGCGGAGGAGAGGCTAACCCTGACTCGGAGAGGCTTTAGGTTCACGCGGAGATTCTTCTGCTGGAGGCGCTGATGGTGTCGCTGGGGTTTTACCTTGGAGAAAAACATGCTGATGGGTAGTTGTTGTCTTGTTTTTTTCTTTTGCTTCAAAATTCCCTTGCACATGGACACCACCCCGGCTCTTATTATGCGGCGTTACCGCACGTTTCGCTTCCATATTGAAGCAGTTTTGCGGATGTTTGCTTCCTCTTTCTTGATGTACCGCACTGTAGTTTCATTCACGCCATAATGGGGTGCCAAAGATGCATAACTTCTGCCCTCTTTGATCATATCTATCGCTTGGGCGCCCCCGGGGGAAGCTTTCGCAGGGGCACAGCGCTTAAAAGTTGTCACAAACACAACACTAAGATACAGTATGACAGTCAACATCGTGGACGAGACTGGCGAGACACAACAAGGGAAGATGCTGGGTGAGGCTGCGATGACGCGCAGCCAATCAGCTCACGGGATAAATCCACTCGTGCTCTCCTTGGTCGATGTCGCGCCGGGAACCAATCATGCGCCTTGTCTGAGTGCCCGTGGCATGTACAGTACAGTACAGGCATGTACAAAGCCTCTGAGTCAACTCATCTCTTTGTTTGGCATGCCGGGAAACCTTCTCTCCCGTGCATCGACATGAAACAGCACGTCTTTCCGCAATATGCCTGCTGACATGGCTTTTATTTTTTCATTTTTATTTTTTTGATGAAATTTTTTATTTTAGTTTTTTTTTTATGAATATTTTGGAAAAACCCGCGAAGCAATGAAGCCGCAAGACTTGAAGCGCGAAGTGACGAGGGAACACTGCACTGTAACTATGAATGAGGACACAGGAAACAATTACATGCCCGCATTTACAGTTTTGAACTTCAGAATGTAATGAACGAATGCAAGTTGCAACAGATTGGATTGCAGTGTATAAAGATGATAGAAATAATATATATATATATATATATATATATATTAAAATGTGTAAAATAGATTAATTAAAAACAAATGCATCGTGTTAGGAAAGTGCTAAAGACTATACAGTATAACTGGGCATGAAAATAAATATTTTAACAAAAAAATATATAAAATCATAATGTCATTTTTTTTTTGTCCAATACCATGCAGCCCTAATTTAGTAACACTGACAATGGCTAAGGAGGAGGTCCGCAGGTTAGCTCATGTTGTAGCCACAGACAGGTTTCCCCATCTCATTCCATGCTAATTCAAACATGCTTCCAACTTTGGCTATGTCGTACTTGATTTGATAATTGTCAGTGGAATCCCCAACTAGCAGCCTACGGTAGCCTCAGATATACACATGTGGTTAAATGGGGGGCGACCCTCACCATCTTGCACATTAGGGTTCGGTTTCGGATTATTTTCTGAGTTAGTCCAGTTTGGATTAGCGTTCATCTGTTACAGTACAGACTCCAGGTTACATCCCAGGGTTTGGATTGTGGTATATTCTGGTCTGTTTTTGTTGTAGCTCACAGGGCTATTCCAGTTTATCACCCCAGGGTCACTGTTTATTGTGGACTGTTGCAGTTTATACAGTATCTTGATTTTAGGGTTAGGCCATAATCTGGGTTAGGCCACTTTTACTTTAGTTTTGGGAATATTTTTGTCAGTGTGTCTAGTCTAGTATGGATCATAGGGTTAGGTTATATTCAGGTTTAGTCTTAGTTTCCACCAGGGTTGATGTCTATTTTGGACTAGTCCTGTTTTTAGGCAATGTAAAGGGTTAAGGTATATTCTGGGTTTGGACACTTTAATTTGGGCTATTTTCAAATCAGTTTACATTCTGATTATGATTGAACTGTTAAACGTCAGGTTTATTCAGAACGATTTGTATGATAGAGGGGGCGGGCAAAATATAACCTGGGTTCATGCAGTTTCTTGGATTTGGAATGGAGTTTATCTGGGGTCGTCCAGGTTACACAATCAATCCCAGGATTAGGGTGTACAGTATTCTGGGTTATGACATTTAACTTTCTGTGGTTTGATTTGGCGATAATTCTAGTTTAGTCCAGTTTACATCCCAAAATGTTATTCTCACTAATCATGATTTTATTTTTGTTTCAGGAAACCGCAAACCGGTTCTTCAACCTGGAACAGACTCAGAGCAAGGTAAGCCTGCGCAGATGTGACTCTTTTTAAATGAAACAACAATTTAGCTCCTTCTCACATATGTTTTACGTTCTTCAATAAAGGTTATCAACAGGATCATCCTTTGGTGAACCATGAAAGCCAGCAGACCAAGGCGTGAGGTATTTATTTCACTTAAATGTCTGCTTAGTTACTAGTTTAGCGACAATTATGCTTTTCATGCACTTCTCTCTTTTGTTAGGCGACACTGCATGACCGGAATCACTACTCAGCATTACTTTTTTGCCCTGTCCATCACTGACTGCTATTTGAGATCAATAAATTGTAAAGTATTATAATGATTGTTCATCTGAGCCGCAACTTTTTAAATCACTGAATGATATCAAGCTACAGTAAATTGAGGCTGGGTGGTTGAAAGAGGATGAGGTTTCTACATAAGAGAGTGTTGTAAATGAATTCTGAGCATTAACACTTTCGCTGTCCACCTGAGCAGAACGCTCTCCATTGCTCGCATTTGTTGACGTCATGCCAGTGAAGTGATGAATTACCCGTACGCAAAGAGTAGCAGAAGCACTTTGGCTGCAGGGTCAGTTCGAAACCGATGAGAAAACATTGAACCTGACTTGGAATTCATGTATTCCACTCACTGGAATACATGAATTACAGGATATGCATGCAGTAAATGTAGCTTCCTTGTTTAATTTGGACTCGTTGAGGAGCAGGCAGGACCTCTCTCTCTCTGTGTGTGTGTGTGTGTACGTGTGCACGTGTGCGTGTGCATAATTTGAATTCTCTTTCACTTTCTACATAACTCACCCCAGAGGATAAACAGACCAAAAAGAAAGCCTGTTACTCACACTACTAATTCTATCTTGATACTTTATGACCATTTGTGTGCGTGTGTGTGTGCGCATGTGCGTGTGTGCACGTGTGTGTGTGTGTGTGCGTAAATCGATGCTCAGCATTTCATGACTATATATGTAGCACCACTTGTAAAGAAATCAAAATGTTTCCAGTCCTGTGTTCCAGACCACTCTAAAGATTGGGAATTTCCAAGATCCTGGTTTTATTTTCGTTTTCCATTATTAATTCTCATCACATACGCTCACATGGAGAGAAATAGTCCTTATCTTGTTGTATCTTCATTTTAAAAACATTTTTTTTTAAATTAAAGCCCTCCAAGTGGATTCTCGTGAGAGGCGCCTTGTGATTTGGTAACACTCAGGAAGTATATTAAAAAAATGCAGATTATCAGAATGAGATATGTTTAATGTCTTTGACCTAAATCACAGGTATCAAACTCAAGGCCCGGGGGCCAGATCCGGCCTGCCACTTGATTTTATGTGGCCCGCGAAGGCAACTCATGTGTGTCTACTTCCATGATTCTTGTTAAAATCTGCACCGAAATTTCAAATAGTCATATATCATAAATATATATATATATATATATATATCATAATGTTGAGATACTGCAAGCATTTTTGTGTTACCAAACATGAACAATAGTTAAAAAACCATTACCCTTGATTTCTGAATCCAAAACTAGTTCATAAATTTCACGTGTAAATATGATGAGGCAATTAAAGATTTTTATGGTTTCACAGTCATAACGGCCCTCTGAGGGAAACCGGAACTACAATATGGCCGGCAAAAAAAAATAGTTTGACGCCCCTGAGTCCTAAATGATACAAAATGGTTGATCATTAATTTCACATAACACTGGTGCTTGTTTATATTGTTTTATTTGTATTTTGTACATTAATCTTTTTTTCCCCACCAGGATGAAAGTTTATTTGGGCATGTTTGTTTGCAATCTATGGAGTTTTAAATTTGATATTTGATTTTATATGCACATCACAATGCAAAATTTGTAATAACCGAAATGTGTTTTTTTTTTGTGTGCCTTATTGGAAAAAGTAACACATGCATGGGATGTAAAATGTCATGTATGTAACCCTAACCAGTTTCTTAACGCTCTTGGATTATTTTGTGTATTAAAATGATTTTCCTGCCATACAATGATTATCTTGCTTGTTTTTTAACCTGGGACGAGAAAGCCACTGATGGGATTTTGATCCCTCTTTTCAAACAAATTCAGCAAAATTCGAGACTGCCATCTGGTGGCCATAAAAAAAACTAACAACATTGGGAAAAAAATGACAGCGCAAACGAATGAAACAAAACACAAAAATAGCAATTAAACAACAACTGCCAATTATTCAATTTAATGATGAACAAGGACTGTAATGTAAACCAATTAAGAGGGTTTACAGGGAGTCATCGGTTTAAGAACACACGACTTATCGTTTTTTTTTTATTATTTACTCCGAGAGCATTTTAGTAGTAAGTGAGGTGGAGGGGGGGGGGGAAAAATCAGCATTGTGTATGAGAACTTACTAGTAGTGTTTGTGATGTGTGAAAGGTAATCCTGAGGTATACGTCACAATTTCGCGCGCCACGTGACGACGTCATCTTTACGTCGATGCACCGTTCGTAACCTCGTATGTCGGGATAATCGTAAACCGAGGAGCCCTGGTCAAGAGCGGAAGTTGCGTATCACGTCTTTTTTTTTTTTTTTTTTGTACAACGGAAGTGGATCGTTGGTTTCATGTCTCATCCTCGGAGGGAGGCAAAAACTTGCCAAGTAGTATGAGGTGTCGTCGAGCCGGCAGGGAGCAGTATTGGGCAGCAAATGGACTGCAAAACGCGTGGAGACGACTTTGGATACCTTTGTGTTTCCGAGTGTCGTCGTCGGCACCATCATTGGTAAGAACACGTTTCTTCTTGTCTTGTCCACTCATTACAAATGAGTACAAATTACATCCACAAATGGTTGGTGTTCCAAAAAGCAGGAGTGAAGTCATTATTTCAACACCAGAATCGTAAACTACAAACTGTATCCAACTGATATTGCTCCCTTCTTTCTCCTCCCAAGAGCTGATTCAAAATAATATTGACGTCACATTTAATATCTCGGTCACACTAATAAATAAATAGTGTTTTGTGTTTTCTCAGCCGGGGATGCTGTCTTAAGAATCCCAAAGAAATCCTATTGAGAAATACTCAATGATAAAACATAATTCATTCTGGTCGTTTTACAGTTTGATCGCCACCAGGAAGTATCTGATAACTAAACAATGTAGGATTTCAATCAAAGAGCTCTTTTCAAAATCTTAAAATACAACAGTGGCGTCGGTAGGTTTTGATGTTTAGTGGGCCTTAGCCTTGGTTGAAACACATGCCACCAAATATTTTGGGCGGGCCTGACAAGTTTGTAGAGGGGGTCTATAGCCTCGCCTCATTTTTAGTGGCATATTAAAACTAATGACAGTACTTTTGGGGAGAAGACCAACTCAGGCTAGAAATTTGTATTCAAAGCTGAGATGGAATTTCTGACTCAAATGGGACCCCTGTTGCTTGTCATCACTAACGGAGACACTTTACCCCCCCCCCCCCCCCCCCCCACACACACACACAATTTAAAACAGTTCCCAGGCGTCTTAATTGAGGATCGAGAATAATTGTACATTTTACACAACCTATTTCTTGTCATGCTGAAATTAACCCGTTTCAAACTCATTCACTGCCATTGACGGCTTTTGAAGTCAAATATCCATGTTAACTGGGAGGGCTGGTAGGGAAGGAGTTTTAAAGGGACAGGCCCCGTCTCATGCAGGTGAGCCAGCTTTCGTCCCACCCCACATAATGCTGGACCAACGGCGAGTACGTTTCGTAACCTTGACGACTGGTGGCGGAGCGAGCGGTGGCCGGAGGAATTTTGCAGATATGCAAGGCCCACAAATATGCACGCATTCTTTTTTTCATACTTGGAGGCAGCACTAAGTCGCTTAATTCCACTTGTCAATTACTGTGTGGACCTGTGTACAATGATGATAAAAAGTCCACACAGCCCTGTTAAAGATATTTTTGTGATATTAAAAAAAAAGAAAAGTTCTTCAGAGTTTTTATTTAAAAATACAAGCCATCACTTGATTTATTTATTTTTTATTCATGTATTTGTTTGTTTATTTTACAAGCTGGAGATACGAGCACTGTATTGCGGTAATCAACTCAATTCACATTGCAATACCAATTGGCAAACAGTGAACAATTCTTCAAAAAAGAGGCTTCATGCTGTTTATTGCCACTCCCAGTTGAAGTTTAGTTTACTTTTAACTAAACATAAAACAAAGAGTGACACGTTGTGTATTTCAAAGAACCAAATAGCTTGGCCTTACAGTCTGCTCGTTTTATACTAAATAGCCACCATTTTGCAATGCTATAACCCTTTAAGAAACACAAACAGTCCAGCAAAATCTGTAAACAGACAGTACAACAGTACTCTGTCATATATTCTTTATCCTTTGCAAAGAATGACTAACATTAGTGCTGTACTGAAGAGCTGAGAGAAGTTGAGACGTCTCAATAAACAGTATATCTGTCTGTCGCATACCGCCTCCAGGTGACCAAGGCAGGCACACCAGAAAGAGCAACACAATGGCCATTCAATTGATGCAGTGTGAAAAAAAACTGTTGAATTATTTTCAAATTTTAATATTATGAAGTGCTATTGTTTTCACTGAAAAAAAATAAAAATGCTATTACAATATTTCCTTTTTTTTGGGGGGGGGGAGGTGAAAGGCTGGAACAGATCATATCTCAAGGCACCATTGTATTTCTATACAAGCGGGTAAACAGTCAAGTTTCCATAAAATGTCATTTTAAAAAAAAATCCACTGGCATACTATTAATATCAGGTTACCGAGGCTGTATCACTGTAATGAAAGCCCTCCTCTAAAACCTCCTACGTGTACATCACGGGGGGATTCTCCTCCCCCCCACTCCCCATCCCTTTAATAGGCGCGTGCTGTCTCGCATCCCAGCATCCTCACTGCACAGCCAATCAGCAAGCACGCATCCCGCTCTGTGTGTGGCACCGAGTCGCGCTCTAATTAGACCGTCGAGTGCGTGGAAAGTGAACAAGGTTTGTTCCTTTGCTTCACGCGTGCGAGTGGACAACAATTAGCATGAAGAAAACTCCAAATCCAGGTGAGGACATTTGCAAGTGTTTTATTTAATAGATGAAACGTGTGTGCGTGTGTGTGCATAGCAATGTGTTATTTGTGAAGCTTAGTTTATATTTTTTTACCTTATAGATTTATGTCTACAGTAAAGCCTTTTAAAGTTTATTCCAGTGCCTCTCTTTTGGGCTGGTTTTGGAGTGCAGTTGAGCATGAAGGCGCACCCTAGGGTGCACCTCTGGGTCCCCTGGCAATTCAAGTCAGATGTTCATTTCAGATGTCCTTTTTTACCATGACCTTTTTTCTCTCTGTGGATGCACCAGCCGCCTCTGGGCTTTGCCCCCATTGTGCTCCACAGTGCTCTGCTATTGCTACATTTATTTTTTTACATTTTTTTTTTAGGGGGGGGGGGGCTGTGTACAGACACTCACGGTCACCAGACACTTTTAGGTACACCTGCACAACCTAACATGGCATTTGTGGTAAAAGATTCAAAGTTGTCCTAATCTAATATTATTAAATGGGTCTTATATAATATGACATACAATATTCCGTCATAATTATTATTGGGGTTATTTATAGTCATATTTGGCTTTGCATGTGAACCTGCCTTTGAAGGTTTGGATATTAAAAAGCTCTAGGGCCAAATAATTATCCTGTGAATAACATGTTTTCTTTTCGACATTTTGACATTTGACATTTTTGTTGACATTGACATTTTCAAACAAAAAAAAAAAAAAAAAAAGACATTGACATTTTCAAACAAAACAAGTTGTTTTGGGGGCCATTTAGTCATAATATCAGACCATATTGACAATAATAATGAATTACACCAGTGTCTTGAGATACAAGTGAGTCAACCGAGTTTTTTTTTTTTTTTTTTTTGAGGCAAGAGCGTTTTACAATAAGCAGCAGTTTGGCAAAAGTGAAAACATTTTTCAAAAAGATCAAGCTGTGTCATGCAACTCCCAGTTGAAGTTTACTGTCAAACTAGACAGAAAACAAAGAAGATTCATTCTGCGAGTTGAATGCTAATGCTAATTAGCATCTATTGCGGTGCTGTAACCCTTTAAACAATGGATTGAACATAAACGGTGCCGCACCAAAATGTAGACAGACAATATAACAGTAGTCACAGTCATGTTTTATCTTCTGCGTAGAATGACTAACATTAGTGTCGTACAGCTGAGAGAGGAGTTGAGACGTCTCATATAAGTGTTATTGTTAAATTAACCCCGCTTGAGTTGTAAGTAGGACTAGCCCCACTGTAATATGATTGACTACTGGATCCAAGCAGAACTGCCTAGAACTTAAGTAGGATCCGTCATAATGCCTCAATGAACACTATATCCATCGATCTGTCTTATACTGCTCCCAGGTGGCCAACGCAGGCACACCAGAAGGAGCGGCATTCAATTGATGAAGTGTGACAAAAAATGTTACTTTATTTTGTATTGATGTAATTGTCATCAATTTAATAAAAAAATATTTTTTTCACTTTTATGGTGGAGTTACTTTAAATCAACGGTGTAGATTTTTGCAAACTAGCATTTTTTTGGGGGGCTATTACATTATCAGATGAGGGCATAATGGGAAATGGTTATATAGCTGGAAAGCCCTCATCAAGGGTTTTCATTTGACGTATGAGTCGATATACTCGGTTATAAATTCAATTTTGGACCTAACAAGTGGTGGAGATTGGCATTTAATGTTTTATGTTATTGGATCATCATTTGAGGATGTATTGGCAACATAGTTAGAAATCTGGAAAGCCCTCATCCAGGTGTTCAATATGAGGTATGACGATATGGTTTGTAAAAAGCAGATTTTAAAATCAACGGTAGAAATTTCATGTTTGAGCAAATGGGCAAGTTTTTTTGGGCCATTGCGTCATAAAATGAGGGCATAGTGAAAATAGTTACATATCTGGAAAGCACTCATGAATGGCTTTTATTTGATATACGTTTTTGCAAATTCATTTTTGCCCTTGTTGCGTGTAAAATTAAAGATAGGTCAAGAATAATCGCCACGAAAATCCACCTACTGTACCTGGAGATGCTTTTATCGACATGTTTAGAGTTATTAAGTGGGTTCATTCCATTTTTGCCTGAGCCAAACAATGTAAATAGTGATTATTAAGTGTTTTAAAGCAGATTTGTGAGCTCTGGTGTACATGTTACACAACGACCTCTCTTCTGAGTCCCATCTGCGTGTATGTGCTCCCAACATTTGGGACCACACAGGAAAGACTCTTGGGAGGGGTGTGAAAAAACAAAACAAAATAAAAAACAGCGTCACTCCGGATAAAACGGGCACAAGCAGATGCAAAGAGGGCACAATGAAATCCAGGCCCAGAGAATATTGCCCACTCATTCACGCACGTTTGGTGTGCAGTCACATGCAATAAATACACAGCAGCAGTGCGGGGCCTCAAGGAATCTCTTCTTGACCTTTTCAGGGAACATAAAGGTCAGAGAGGTGGTGAGTTTTGGGATGCGTTTTAGGAGACTCATCACATATCTGTCGGCTTGAGAAAAGAAGAACCGCAAAGAGTGTTTGAGTTGTCTCGGAGGTTCACTTTGATGGTTTGGATCACGCGCTAGATTGTGGCAAAGAGGAAGCATGAGACCAGAGGCGATGCGCTCGCTGTGAAGTCCTGCCAAGCAGGTTGGACGCTCAACGTCTTGACCGCAAGGCGTCAAATGCTCTCTCAAGAAAGAGCTTCGACAGCACAACTTTGATTGAATTGACTTATCTGATTTATTCAGTCGAATTGTGTTGCATTTAACGTGTTTTAAAAATAAGTTTTATTTTGTTTAATTCATTACATTTAAATGTAGTTGTTGCTCAATAAAAAAAAAATTATTGAATTGAGATTATGAGTATGAATTTAATTTGTTTTAATTTTAAAATACTTTGTTTTAAAATTATATTTACTAAGCATGAATTTGTTTTTAACTTTTGGGAAGTCTATTACATGTTTTATTATTTTATTGATTATTATTTTGTTTATTTTTATTTTTGCCAGTTTGCTCTAAAGGCACTGCAGGAGTGCATCAATGTCGTTGACTGGTTTTTACGTTTTTAAAGAAGTACATTTTTATTAAAAATATTTGTATTTATTCTTATGTTTTTTTTAATTCCGTTGTTCTACTATCTACTAAAGTACATTCTAATTTGGATCTGTTTAAAAAAAAAAAAAAAAAAAAAAAAGAATTCACTGTATTGATTTGAAAAGATCTATGGATAAATCTTGTTGTTTTCTATTGGTTTTCACATTTTATTCTGCTTTTATAAATGCATGAAATAAAACTAACCATATTTAGGTGATACATCTGTCCTGAGTAACCTTTTAATAATTGCTTCGATTCGTTTTTGTGATGACGTGCGACTTTTTTTTTTGCAGCATCACTTGTTGCTCGGCAGAATTCAAGGAGGGATGTAAACAGACAGGTCAAGTCAAAATGTTATTTCTAAACGCAATTTCATACCTTTTTTTTTTTTTTTCTTTCTATCTCTCTCTCTCTTTTTTTTATTTTTTATTTTTTAATAAATCAAAGCTCAATAAATAGACTGACCAATCAAACTCTGCTGCGATGTTTTATGGGGAGGATGTTGGACTTGACGAGCTAAATGGACTCGCGTTACTCTCCACTTTCAATTCCAGCGACCCTGAATAAAACCGGGAGATTCGCCGGGTGAATGCACTGTTCCCTTTATTTATTTTACTCCACCGTTGTAACTTCGTACGCATGAGAGATCACAGTCGACTGCGTTATATCTTCTCATGGCCTGTCCTCGTCTTTCAATACACTCCTTTGTTTTGTTGGACGTTTGCCCGCGGGAGCGTGTTATGAGGATTTATTCCATTTTGCAGGGGAGGGTTCTTGATGTTGACCTGCAGGTTCAAGTGAACACTGCAGCAAAAATAATGTGGCGACAGTGGAAAAGATATTTGCATGGAAAATTGACTCAAAGTTAGCTGCGCTGCTGCGTGACGATGACTAAAGATATATATTGTAAAATATAATAAAAAAACAAAACGATACAATATGACAATGGCCCAAACATTAGGTACACATGAGCAATCTAAAGATGTCCCGTGCAAGGATTGTATTAAAAATTCAGCTACTTTCACTTGAAAAATTGATGATTCAATCTAGGTGTATTAATTGATAAAAAAATACTATTAATACAAAATGATTGTTAATCCCATTTGATATATTTTGAAAATAACATTTAATATCGTAATTTATATATGTTTAGGTTTGAATAGAATATCCTTACTAAATATGAGTTTGTGATTATAATTAATTATATTAAGTTACAAAATAGAACTAACTGTAGTTCTGTCAGCTGGGAGGCACTATTGTTAACACACATGTATTCATAAGAAATTATAATGAATTATATTTAGCAATTGTCTGCCTGAATTAAAAACAAACATTTGTTTCAAATTGAAAATAATGAGTATATTCTTTAAAATGTGTTTTAATCAAGATCCTTACTTTACCATTGGATATGAATGAATATTTATGAATAATCATGCAAAGTAATATAAAGGTTAACTCAGTTCATAGACACTAAGGCTAACACATACGCACATTGAAGAGTTTAGCTAACCAATACAGCAGTACCGAATCACGTTAACTCCGAGTTGTGTGTCAGGTTCACTTGAAATCCGTTATAATACAATAATGACACTCACTTTTTGTTGAAAAAAGACTTTTAATAACCTTAATTGACGCGTAAAACTATTAAAGAGGAAGTTTGCAATGTTAAAACTGCCAGCAACTACCAGAGCAGTACCGGACGCAGAGGAGTCAATACAGCTCTTTATTTCTCTTCCACAATGTCTGCATTCTCTCGAGTGTGACTCACACATTGGCCGTACGTTGCCACCACACGAGCGTTCTACTCCCTCCGATACGATTCACCATCTCCAGTCAAGCTGCCAAAGCTAGACGGGTCGTATAATTCTTCTTATCACCTTAACCTCCCGCGCTTGAGCACATCCACCGGGATTAAGCTGCTCTTATCGGCCGGTCTGCTTTTGTCGGCCGCGAGTTCAAAAAGCTCATTGTGTTGCTGCTGTAGATACTTTAGATCCATCCCTGCAAAAAAAGTTTCGTTCATCCCCACTTGATAACTTTTTGCTCAGCTATTATCTCAATCCTCTCCGGCCCGCTGCAGGAAATGACACATCGCATTTGCTCGCGCTCTTATTAAGATAATATGATTCATGCTCGGCTATGAACCATCCTTCCACTTTCTTTAGCGCTTCTCCTCATTAGAGTCACGGGTGAGCAGGAGTCTATCCCAGCTGAGAGGCGGTGTACAGTCATCCCCCGCTAATCGCGGGGGGGATAGACACAGGGCCACAGATAGCGAAAATCTGCGGCTGATTGACGGCCATTATAATTGCATTGGGGGAAAAAAGACCTGCAAAATTCTTGAATAAGCGGGGATAAACTGCTAATAAGGATTTTTAGGATTTAGGATCGTGCCTTCTTGTCCTTTTTCTATGAATTTCTAGATTTGTTTTATTTTTGTTTCTCTTCATCTATTGGTATTTTACTCAAGAGACTAAAGAGACTGATGTCAGGATTAGACTGTCGGGACATTCTGAAGTGGGGTTAACTGTTCCATTGTGACTCAATGTGTGATTTGATGGTATGACATTGTTATGCCGCGACAACTAGCATTTATTTGCTCAAAAAAATTTTTAAATAAATACTGAGATTCTCCCTTCCCATTAAAGATAAGATGTCAAACATTACAATGAATTAATCGCCTGTCCATTATCAAGTTTTATCTAGATTTGAACCGAGGTGTATTCTAGTTTTTTATTTTTATTTTCTATGACAATCAAATTTGCTTCTGCACAAAGTAACGATTCCCGACTGCTACTTTGAACGCCACACACATGGAGAATCCCTCTCAATCCGTCATAAAACGTCTCGTATATCCTCACAGCTTGAGTGCACACGCATGCAAATGCGAGTATGACATCATGTGCCACCGTGTCTAAAAATAGAGCGGGTGGGCGATGACGTTCCGACGTTTAAAAAAAAAAAAAAAATACAAAATTGGGCGTGTAATTAACACGAGGATGAAAACAGGCCACGTCACTGCTGCTTAGCGTGACGAGCAGCCAGCCAGTCGTGAAGCACTTTGCTCATTAGACAAAACACCTGATGTTCCACGCAGATGCCATCGAAACGAGGGCGTCCTTGTTCCTCTGCATTTGTGTTTTTGCCCCAATTAACATCAACTTGAATGCGTGCTGTATGAAGTTATGAACATCAAAGTAATTTATCTCACCCTTTCACTTGGTGCGTTTGTCTCGAGCTTCTTCCGAATAAAGTGCCTTGGGGGATTGGAAGACTGCACAATTTGTCGGATCTTTTTCATACACTGCAGTTGTCTGGACAGAAACTTCAGATCAGATAGTGGACTTGCAGTATAGCGTCCCACTGGCAAAAACAGAACAGCGATAGTAACCAAAGACGTCAGCAGCAGCCAAATCTCCTGTAGAGAAGACCAAAGTAGAGGTGATTATGAGCCAAACAAGACATTTAAAGATTGAGGTGTAGAATGTGAAGCTGTTGAAAAGAACAAGGCCATGGGTTCATCTCTGTGAATCATAAAATCATGGCCTTCAAGAAAAAACTAAATGGCCAAAGGACTGAAGACAGAAGCAAACAGATATACTGCGGTTCTAAATAATATGAATGGAAATCATGTATTATGATTCATTTTTGGCAAGCTCATTATGCATATACTTTGAAACTGAAAGCTGCCATAAATTTGGGTCGTTTCTCATTGCAGTCAAGTTGATCCACATTTGTAACAACAAGAATGGAAAACCTGGATGTCCAAATGCCAAAGGAACTTGAGAATGAACACCTGAAAGTTCCAATCCAATATGGAAGTTCTGGCACGGAAACGAAGATCGCGGTGGTCCGGGAACAACAGCAACATCGCGAACAAAGGGGGGAAAAAAGATCATTGCCCCGGGGGGAAAGAAGGAATTAGATCAGATGTAGCAGAAGCTGTGACCTTCAAAATGGGAGGAGCAGGAGAAACATCTGTCCAGAAACCTAACACCTAGTGTCGTACTGTGATATTTGAGGATAGTTCCAATACATCATACACATCGGAATAAAAAAAACCTCGTCTTCTTCGTGTTTTCACGTAGTCTCCCTCGGGTATTCCATCGGGTTCCGATGCGGTCACTGCCGAGGTCGCAGCATTTGATTCACTTCCTTGTCACGCTCATCAAACCATCTGTTGTGGACGTGCTCCACATGAGCAGAGATGACTGCAGAGCTTACTGTGCATGTGTGCGCGCCCCCGGGCACATGTGTCGAACTGCAGCGTGTGTGTTTTTGCATGTGTGTAGCTTGTCGGGGTCCAAGTGGTGGATTTGGACATCAGGGGCTTGGCATGCTGATTATAGAGCTCCGGAGCCACGAGGAGCCACAGGAACTCTCTCTTTCTTCTCTTCCTTTTTCCATCATCATCCCGCGTTCATTTTTGGGCACATTTGCAGAGTTGGAGGTGAAGGCGGTGGGGCCTCGTGCTGATGTGGCAATTTTTGTAGGCGCAAGCTAAACTTTGAGGTTTGGGATTACAAAAGTAAGACTCAAGATTGATGTGTGAACACTGACTTTTTAAATTAAAAGCGGTGAATTGAGATGGCGGCGTCAGCTCTGCGCAATTATAAAAAAAATGTTTTGATCACTGTTTGTTGGTTAGTTTGTTGTTTGATTATGCATAAACTATGCAACCGATTTTCGAGAAACTTTGCGGATGGGTGTCTCATGTGTCGAGCAAGGATCCATTTTTAAATTGGGCGACGATGCTCATGGAGGGGCGGATTCTGACTTTCTGCTGTTACAGCCCACTTGCATTGGTGGCAAGGGTGGGCAGTGACCAAGAAAATTCATCAGATGGCGTTGCACCAACAGGGCTGGAATGGAACAGGAGGCTTTGCACGGTCAAACAAGTCACATGGACATCTTTGGGATTATTCAGCCTTGTCAGAGGTCTGAACTGCTATTAGGTAACAACCAGTTGGCAACCGGTAGAGCACTGACCTAAATCATGACGCTACCACAAGCATCTTGGAATGTGTATCTCTCAAAATCTCAACGATTCATCCGGACTTACCGTGAAGATCGTTGAGAATCAACATTTACTTGGGTGAAGATCTTTTGAAATCAAAAACAGGGGTCTTAAAGTTATTGGGCTAATTGTGGCAAATTTTCTTGGCCCGGGTCAAAACGCTAAACATAAAGTGAAACCAAATATGTCCAACATTCAAAAGATCGGGCTTTTGCCTTCCTGTATTATAGTACTTACGATACGATCGTACGATAACTATTGTACGTCCTTCACAGGTGGTGAGTGAAAGCAGATACTGTGTATTGTGCATGGATATAATTTTTCTTTCCCTACATTGGATTGGTTTTACCAAATGTAATGGAGCAAAAAAAATATCAGCGCAGCACGCCGTACAAGTGGTGAACACTTTTGCCTCACAGTCAAACGTTCTGGTTTTGTCTGGTGTTTGTCTGTGTGGTTTTCCGGCGGGTACCCCGGTTTCCTCCCACATTCCCAAGTTAGCGTGTTATATTTATTGCGGAATCTAAATTGTCCGCAGGTGTGAATATGAGTACGAATGCTTGCTTGTCTATATGTGCCCGGCGATTCACAGGCGACTACTGTAGGGAATAGACTCTAGCTCACTCGTGGCCCTGAACAGGATTAGCACAAGAAATTGGTTGAATATCCATACATTGACATGGCAAGACATCTTTGTTTGGTTGTGTGCCATGAGAATGTTTTGGTTGTTGTTGTTTTTTTTTTTTGCTAAAGCGAAGGATGACAGCAATCAGTGATCATTGTGAACCAACGCAAACTGGGCCTGTGACAATGTCCACAATGGTGTTGGCCTACTTTTCAATAACATACTGAATCTACTCAATCTTATAAGTGAGGTTTTACGCAGTCTTCTGCCAGCTCCGTTTTGCGTCTAATGGTTACCGTATGGCGCGAGAGAAATATGTCAGTTGCAGCACGGCCATGCTGTGATGAACCGACGCTCTGGCTCGACGGTCCAACTGACCTCATGGTGGGATTTCAATTGTCAGCAAAGTGGAAGAGAAGAACCTATAGTTGTGGCTTAAAAAGATGCCGTTTTTTATCCCCTCCGACTGGATTTGATTAGATATGCCGCATGAGTGTGCACTGTGTTTGTATTGTGTGAGAGCGTGTAGCCAATAACAAGTTCATGAGTTGGTTATAATTTTGTATATTTCCCAGCATTGGCTCGTTGGGCTTCGGCGTAGACTGGACACGGTGCCAGCTGCTGACTCAACACAAACAATGATGTGGCCTTTCTTCACCCTGCTGACTTGAGCCCTGAAATGTCTTTACTTGTTTCTGCGAAAGGCTGCTTGTAATTATCTTGGTTATTCATGTTTCTTCTTCAACATTCACAGTAAAGCTGTTGCGCATCAAGAACATACATGTTTCCTATCATTATAATACAGAATATCAATGTTCCTTAACTCATTTACTGCCAGGCCTCCCAGTTAACATGGATATTTGACTTCTAAAGCCGTCAATGGCAGTGAATGTTTTTGTCGTCTCTACTTTAAGGCCTGCAGCACACCGAACAACGCGGCCGAAACCATTTGTGTTTTTGCTCCAATTAACATCAACTTGAATGCATGGTGTATGAAGTTCAACGAACAACGTGGCCGAAACCAACAGAAATGTCGTGCAGTGCGTGGGGTCCAGCAACGAGTTTTCACGATTGGCTGACAGTTGGCCACTGGTTTTGTTGCGAGTCAGCATTTGAATCGCTGGTGAACCACGTCGCAACATCCCGGATGGAACAGCCAATCAAAAATGCACATAAGCTTTCACGGAAAAAAAAAAAAAAAAGTTTCCAGGTTTTAAGTTTAAGCGAGATCGGCCACCAGGCCATACCAATACAGTATATATATTGTGTTTTACAATAATACTTACGTATATTGTTAACTTCTTGTGTACCAATTGCTGGAAACCAAAGTGCAGAGATTCTTTGTCACCAAAATGCACGGGTTTAGTCAGTGAATGGGGCGATCCATCATTGCCAAAACCCCCTCATTGTAAAAGTATCTGTCACAGAACTTTAATAAGGCCCACTATGACACATTGCCATACAGTTGCCATTAATTTTGAAGCAAGCAAAATTGTTTCAGAGTGTGACTGAGTTTCTGTGTCCATCCATTTGATGTTTGGCTCTTTGTGCTGTGGTGGGTCTATTATTTATTATTATTTTTGGCTTTTTTTATTTATTTATTTTTTTTAACTCATGGTGTGGTCTATCCCTGGTTTTGACCCGAAATGGGGAATTGTGCAACTGTCGTCAGTCAGGTGGAAGGTCTGACTGGGAAATAGCGACAGAATCATTATTCCTGGATTACTCAGATGAGGTGCACTCACTTTCTGAATTGCGTTTGGGCTGACTTTTGATGGTACATCATGTTCAATTAGGAAAATGTCTCATCAAAACCAATTCCAGATTGTGTATAAATCTGCCATAATAGCACCAAAAGGAATTGTGAAGCCAATGAAGAACTTGTTTCCTCATGGGAACACAGTCATGAGCGTACAGGGTCAGTCTCTAAATTTGGCTTTCAGTGGATGAGTGATGTGAAGAGTTTTGTCGTCCTCTGTACATGCCCCAGGTTGGATTTGGAGCAAACGAGGAGGACAGCGCCTCCGTTGCTCGCTCGCTCCCTCCCTCCCTCTCTTTCTTTTGGCAGCACGTGCGTGGCGGTGTATGGCGATGACGCGGAAGAGGGTTGCGGGGGGAGGTGAGCAGGGATCTTGCTCTGGTGAGGTCATCTGACGGTGGCTGGCTGCACCGCATCACGCTGCACGTGCTCTTTCTTTCCTCATCAGATCTTGTACAAGTTTGGTTCTTAAAGCTGCTCTGTTCTGATCAAACGGTCTAGAGCAGAAATATGCGTTGTCCGTCTACTCCCAACACAGTGGGCTCTATTTTCGTTGACGCCGTAACTGCGGTCGAGTGTAAAAACTGACGTTACTTGATTTCCGTGCAAACGCAAGGGTCGCTACGTGTGTTTGCCAATTTGGCTGACCGGTCTGCGCCAAGCTAGGCGTATCAGCGCCAGACTTGTTTCATCAATGGGCATCCAAACCTCTTAATCGTTGTAGAAATCAATTCAATGAACACATTATTTATTTATTAAGCATCCCACGTGCTGGCCAGCACACAGCTATTGGGTGGGGGAACACAAACAATCGTTGGTGGCCATATAGATGCATGAGGTCCGTGCACATATTTAAGTCGCCCGTGGTTTTCACCAGCTCATTCTGTATTTAATTAGGGTACCCGCTAACGTACAATGCTCCAGTCACACACGGATCTCTGCGTTCTCTTCCGTATATAGAGACGTCTCCATGTGAGACTGTTGAGCCGCTTTTAAAGGCAATGAGAGGAGCCTCTTTGATTGGACAGGACTGAAGTAGGCTGTGAACACGGCCAGACCAGCGCAGACGTCCCACTTTTAAATGGGCTGATGTAAGATGGTCCACGAAATTACTAATACCGGATCTTATTCGCCTCCTCGCAGAGTTGCGCCATGCGCAGCGCTGGATTTAGATTCTTGAAAATAGAGCTCATTGTGTCAATCTCCAAGAACCAGGAATTAGCTTCCCGGTTAACAAAAGAAATGACTAACCAATTCATTTTTGGGTGCCTATTAACAACGCTTGGCCGGGATAATCTATAGGCAGTTGCCTCTTGATGCCCCCAAAACCCCGTTTGGATACCCCATCCCTCAGTGGATGCCCGGGGCTATTGCACCCGTGACCCTATTGACGATAAAGAAAATGGATGGATGCTTGGCACACAGTCATTTACGATTTTCCACGTCTTGCCCCCTTATGTCCCGAGGATGAAGTACTTTGTCGGCCCCCCACTAACGTCCTTCAGGACTTCCAATGCTCGTTCTGCTTGCCCCTCCACCTCATGTTTCACCCTCTTCCCACTCTTCCTTCTTCTTCATTGTGCATCAGTCGCCGGCAGACATCCCTTAAGTGTGCGCTGGCGTGCTGGTGACTTTTTGTTGTTGTTGTTTTGTTCCACTCTTACATAACTAAATATAGCATGTTGGAGTCACACGTTAGGCTGTAGGTTGTGCTCTGAAGTGACGGCTTACATGAATGTGCGGCCCGGGGCCCACCATCCAGTCTTAGTCAGTGTGTGGTACGCAGCCCTTTTTAGGGGGAGGATGTGTGTGTGTGTGTGTTTGCATGAGTGAACAAACACACGTGACTGTCTGTCCCTCATGACCATATGCCTCAGTGACTGAAAATATAGGCTACATCTTTAGCGTATGTGTGGGAAAGTGCATTCATGATATATGTGTGTGTGTGTGTGTGTGTGTGTGTTCATCCATGAGGAATATGTTGTCAAGTCATGTGAGTTGAATGTATATGTGCGTGTCTATTTGTCAGTGGGTGTTCATAACCATTCCATTCTGTGCGTGTGGCTAGTAAGTGCCGCTATCTGGTTGGGATGATGGAGCGTACAAGTGATGAAAGGTATGTGAGAGGGAGTAAGAATTACGTCTTTTACAAGAGTGAGCAACCGCCGTATTTTACTGTCTGTTAAAGGGGTCTTTGTTGGGGGTGCACATGTTGCAGTGTTAAAACTGTTAGCAAGATATGAATGTAGGTTCACTTTATTGGCCACTCCCATGTGTCAAAGCTGTATAACAGTGTAGTTATGATAAATAGTCACAGAGAATGCGTATCCAGGTTCAACAAAATAGCAGCTAGCAATATTAAGATAGCGTTAGCACTTGTAAACAAGTTGACGTTAGCCACAGCTGCTAAGTTGGTAGCATGACGTATTTGTAATGGAGTGTTATTAGTTGGAAATTTTATTTTTTCTAATGTCTTTATGCCCAGTTGTTGGCAAACGAGAGATGGGCATTTATTTTATTTTCCGGAGGTGAAAATTACACCCTAGTTTGAGCAAAGCTCCTGAAGCCCAAGGTAATAAATAGGTCAGTGCGAGGCCGCAGGTTTGTGCCTGTGAGTGCGTAATAAATGGCTGCCACTTCGTCTGTCATGCCTTCTATCTCTTGATTGGTTGGTTTCCCTCGACCATGGTGATTTCTTGCAAATCAAAGTGGAGGCACAAGCTGGCACAAGAGAGGGATAATTTTTTTCACTGATTATTTATCTCATGTACTGTACTGCTAGGTCTTACTGACAGTTTTAACAAATATGACTAAAAGCCCCCTCTGTATTTTCACTCATTTATTCATCTCTCGCGGCACGGTAGATGACTGGTTAGCACATCTGCCTCACAGTTCTGAGGACCGGGGTTCAAATCCCGGCCCCACCTGTGTGGATTTTGCACGTTCTCCCCGTGCCTGCGTGGGTTTTCTCCGGTTTTACTCCCATGTCCCAAAAACATGCGTGGTAGGTTGATTGAGGACTCTAAATTGCCCGTAAGTGTGAATGTGTGCGCGAATGGTTGTTTGTTTATATGTGCCCTGCGATTGGCTGGTGACCAGTTCAGGGTGTACCCCGCCTCCTGCCCAAAGACAGCTGGGATAGTCTCCAGCACGCCCGCGACCCTAGTGAGGAGAAGCAGAACAGAAGATGAATGAATAGTCAGCTCTGCATCACCTTGCCCCAAATTAAAGGGTTCAGTTTATTTGCACATCCCTTTATGTTGTACATGGAGCGGAGACATCGCCAAAATCAAACCCCACCCACTGTTATGTCACAAGTTGGCAATTCAGAAACGGCTTGCTCACAGACAAATTTTCGCAATGAGGCAGCTCACAAAAAGATTTAGCATACTTACCGTACATTTACGATTAGCCTACCCATTTATAAATGGGTCGGCTCGCCAGAGACCCATCTAGTGGTACAGTGTTCAAGCATAAATCCTGTCTATCTCTCTCTTTGTTAAAGCTCATCATGATCTCAGCATGGCACAATAAGCTGATTGGCCACACCAGCAACTGTGACAACACACACTTGCTAAAGACAATGTCAACACTCGAGTCGTGTCTCAAACAAACACGCGTGCAGTAACTGAACAGCAGTCTTCTGTTGTAATTGTAGGCACGGACACTCGAACAATGGTAGCTGCAAATGAGAATTGAGCTGCTTTCCCTGCGGTCATCATCTGGGTTTGACAACACACACACACATATGCACACACACACAACACACACAAATACGTATGCACACGCTTAAAAAAATCCCTAATCTGCTTCCTCTGCTCTGCTTCGCATCACTGCTCTGATGTCTGAATGAGCCCCAGGATTTAAGACTAGTGGGGGTGGTCTTGTTTCAATGCGAAATCTCGCTTGATCTTCTCCATTTGTCTTCATACCATTTCAGTTTGTGAGATTCACTCTTAAACACCCACATGTTTGGAGCGGTAATTGTACGGCTCAAACACGTTGGCTTTAATGTTCCCTGGAAGGAGGAAGAAGCAAGAAGCTGCTGTGTCTTTTTCTTCGACAAGTGTGTTTCCCACCGAAAACAGCTTGTGCTCGCGGGTCATGGAGCGAGTCTACGCATGATCTCCGCTTGAATGTTCACTGCAGATATTCTCCGACAACGATGCAAAATTTGACGTTAAAAAGTCAACAGTCTTGCGAGGTAGTCCACTGAAGTGTGGCTGTTTTTTTTTCCATAGGAAAAAATGACTTACCATTGTGGTTAGTAGTTAGTTGTGGTTAGTTAGTAACATAGATAACAGTGTCGGATGGTTGAGTTTTCGTCCGGGGGGGGGGGTTGGGGCTAATTAAGTGGTCCCTTGAGATTCGAGTGACCCAACGTTTTCGGGGTACGAGCCGCCATCGTAAAAACTGGCCACAAATTTGATATTAGTCATGATTAACAGAAACGTTAGCCCTCCGCAGGGCCAACGTTATGTTGGGTCGAGAGGCCGCAAAAGCCAAAGAAAAGCAAAACACGAGTTATTCACTGGTTACTCACTGAGCTGAGGTTCACTGAGCTGTCAAATTTCACAATCGACCATTTCAAAGTTTTGTGCGACTTCAGTGGTGTATTTTTCTACTACTCTGTACTACTGCTAAACTACTGAAAGATTTCAAGATGCTCAGTTAATATTTCCTTTTCGTTGCATACTATTGTCAGTGCGCATTTCCTCTTTTTTTCCTCAATGCGAGGCTACAGAGACCACAAAAGTGATGACATCGCCACTTTTCATCTGCTACGCGCACAGAAAAAAATCACCGAGTGGCGATTTTGCAATAAAGGCAACATCTGCCACATCGGATCCACCAAAAGGCAATGATAAAAATCCTACTTTGTGTATCAATAAAATTGTCTCACAATACCTGTAGTGCTATTTTACTGTGACTTTTGACTAATTGTGTTCCAGCCAACTTTCCCTGTCCTATTTCTTTGCTATGTGATGCAGCGGAGCCTGAGGGCAGAGTAGGCCGACGTAGCAATTATGTAGCTCTGAGAGCGTTTCCAGTTGCTCTACTGTGATTGGCTCGGAAACCAGTCCAGGTTGTACCCTGCCTCTTGGCCAAATTCAGCTGGGTTCTGCTCCAGCTCACCCAGGACCTAACGTAAAATACATATATATTCGAACGGTCGCCGTCAATCTAAAAAAATAAATAAAAATAAAATAAAAAATTAGAAAGCACCATTCGTTACAATGTTTTCGGTAACATTTGATCATTCTTAACTGTTGTGCAGGTAAAAAGACAATTCAACCACTGCATAACACAACAAATTACAACTAAAGTAGAACTGTTCACCTTTTGAAGACGCCTGACAGACTGGAAGGGGAACAGGGAGATGTGTACAGATTAATAAATCACCTATTAGCATTTTATAGCATTGTGGTAATTAATTCATTGTGTTGCTCTAATTGTATTGAGCAGCCAGATTCGTTCCTATGTCACAGTAAATTCTATTTCTGGTTTTGATTGTGGATTCTGGCTTGATTTTTCACAATTTTGAAGCCTCCTTTTATACACTTGGTGATTTATTTACTTTTTTGTAGTCATTCAAATGTGACAGGATTGTTAACAACACTCTTCCTTGTTACGTGTCCAATTTAGAAGACATTTTCACTTTACAGGGACTTTAATTGTAATTCTAAAAGTAAATTCTGGCGTGTCATGTACACTGTACTTGGTTGTCTTTTTGGCCCTTTCTGGGAATTTCGGTGGTTCCGATGTCCTATACAAGGGGTGTCAAACTCATTTTTGTCACGGACCTCATAGTAGTTGTTATGAATTCCCTCAGAGGGCCATTATGACGGTAGGTTAATTGACAAATCTAAATTGCCCGTAGGTGTGAATGTGAGTGCGGATGGTTGTTTGTTTGTATGCGCCCTGCGATTGGCTGGCAACCAGTGTACCCGCCTCCTGCCCGATGATAGCCCGGGATAGGCTTCAGCAAACCCGCCACCTGAGTGAGGATAAGCGGCTCAGAAAATGGGTGGATGGATGGGCCATTATGACTGTTAACCCATTTAATTGAATGCTCATCTCATATAATTACATACAGTATACACAACAAATTGATGACTAACCAGTTTTTAAATCAGAAGCCTCTAATTGGTTTGGTAGCAAAATTTCTTGCAATATCTCAACGTTATTACACTAGAACACAATGAGCACTTTTGTTTTGCTTTGGCGGACCACAAAAAAATGATGCGGCGGGCCGGATCTTGCCATCGGGCCACCAGTTTGACACACCGGTGCTATACCGTATTATACTTTGATACTGTACACTGCAGTCGTCCATAAACATCCATCCACTGCTGCCGGTCAGCAACCACATTGACATCTTGACATGATTCTGCATCTATAAGGATAATCAAGCCCAGGTTGGATATTCCGGAAGGTGAACAGGAAGCCATTTTGGTGTTGAGTATAGAAAAAGAAAAAGAAAGCAACAACAACAAAAGGGACTCCATATGAGTCGCACATGGCCCGCCGACGTCAGTTGTTACCCTGACAGACTGAAGACATTAAAAGTTGGAGGAAGTCAACGCAAAGGAGGGAGGAGAGAGGGGAGGGTGGAACGCGGGGTTGGGGGGCAGACCGGGTGACGGGGCATGAAGAGGGGAAGTTGTTCATGAAGAAGAGAAGAGGGAAGGAGGGAGAGTTGAAAACCAAAAGTGGCTGTTCGAGGTGGAATTATGGAGAGAGCCAGAATAGCCAGTAAGTGCAGTTCATTTCTTAACTATCCGCATGAGAGGAGCCAGTCTGTTCGTCGTCCTGATTGCTTTTGATTGGCCCGATCACTTTATTGCTGATGTTTCCTTTCCCCTCTGAGATCCCAAGAAGCGCATGCACACGATCCCCGAATAACTAGCACATGTAGAGCGGCGCCGAGTAAAGCGCCTGTGATGGCCTGTCACCGGCTAACTTTTCATCTCCTCGCGCGGAGTGGCGGCGGCTGTGCTTGTCAATATATGAACGGTGCGACGTCTCCACGCCTCCATAGGAGATCGGATTCATTGTGACAGACGCAGATGGTTTATTTTAAGATGCGAAGGAGGCCGGAGTGGAGCGAGCGTATGTCAGCTGATTTTGACAGGATGATGCACGTCCTGGATCCTGGGATGTTTTGCTTGTGCCATCAAAACCGGAACTCTGTATTGATTTAAAAGCTTGTTCGTTGAGGGTCGATGGAAGAGCGGCCTAGGCTGCGTTGAGAGCTAATCTCGATGATTCGCCAGATTAATTCCGGATGTCCAGCTGAGTGACACTGCACAAATTGGCTTTTAATTCAGCTGTGAGTAAAGCAGCTCAAGTCACTGGGCCAGACAACGACACATGTACAGTATCCTGTCTGTCACGTGTGTTCGAAACGTCCACATGGTGTCAGTGTTGTAGTAGCCACCATCGTGATTCATATTTTGCATTATTATGATTATTATTTTACATTTCTCTCCCGGGCGTTTCTTCCCATGATATCGTTCTCTCGGGCGAGGCTACTTCCTGAATTTCAAGCGGTGTGCTGCTCTTTTGCTGCTGCACTGGTTGGACCTGTTGTCATGACAACGCCCCTGCAGTACCAGAAGCGCTTACTTTCTGCAGCACTGGTTGCTTTGTAAAATATTTGTAATATGTTCAATTTGTATTGACTGTAGTTCAACATTATACTCTCAAATTTACTTTGCTGTTTAATAGATGTTAATGTGGCCAATGGGACATCAATACTCACGAACAACATTAAGTACGCTTGCACAATATAATGTTCAGGTTTTACTGACACTGCAGAAGATGTGTTAATCTAACAACTTGTATATTATTGTGGTTGTAGTGGGCTAGACTGACAGTGGAGAGGTTTTGTTTTTTTCAAATCTTGGCTCAGGTCTTTCTTTGTGGACTTTGCGTGTTCGGGCTTGGTTGGCTTTCCTCCAGGTGCAGAGATGACCATAAGGCATTCATTTGTACAAGTGAACATTTTGTAATATAGGAAATAATTTCATGTTTTTCAACTACATTTCCCCCCCAAAAAAATTCAAATCGTGTAAAATATCTTGCAGTAGAATACCTTGGGGGCTTGAGATGAGAGTTTTTCGAGATACAAGTTGTTGATCAGGTGATTTTTGCTTTGACTTGCAAGCGCAGTAGGGGGCAGGTGACTCAACTCACTTCACAACAAGCGGCAGTTTGGTAGGTGTAATTAGTAGATATTCTCCACAAAAGAGGCTTCAAGCTGTGTATTGCCACCCTCGCTCTCAAAGAGAATGATTGCATGTTGTGTATTTGAAGCAACCACATAGCCTGTGATACCTGAATGCTAACATACGATGGGAAACACCAAAGGCACTCGGGCTAACAATTAGCATCTAAGTGGCGGTGTTGTTAGCCTTTAAGCAATGAATATCTGAACACAAAAGGTGCTGCAAAACATGTAGACTGATAGTAGAAAAACACACGGGCCTATATTCTTTATCCTCAGTGAAGAATGACTAATATTAGTGCCGTACTGAGAAGGCGAGAGAGGAGCTCAGCCTCCAGTATTGGGTAATCGTATGTCTGTCATATGCTGCCCCCAGGTGGACAAGGTGCGCACACCAGAATAAGCGGCACAAAAACAAAATGACAAAAACAGTTGAATTATTTTCAATTTCATTTAATTATGTCACAGTATGTTCTTATAAAGTATAATATTACAGAGTGCTAATTTTCTCATTCAAAATTAAAATATTTATTTATTTTTTTGGCTGAAACAGATTAATGGTGTTTCAATTCATTTCAATGACAAAAGGTGATTTGAGTGTTTTGACTTACTTCAATCAATGCCCCCCCCCCCCCAAAAATAGATGACCCCCCCCATCTGCAGTTGTGTAAATATAGCCTCCCAGCCACTTTTTAAGTAACTCTCACCTGCTATTTTATTCCTTAGGGAGGAAAAATTATGTATATTTGGGGTGTGGAATTATTTTTTTTCAGTTGGAAAGCACCTGGGGATTAATTGAGGCATATTGCAGAGGCCACAATTTAAGGATTTAACTTCTTTTTTTTTTTCATGCATATTGCACATTGCCTTGAGCTGTACATGACTAAAGTCACGTGTTCCTGAGACCAAAAGACCCGTCATTAGCCACACTTCATGTCTTCATGGACACACTAACATAAATGGAGGCACCATACTAGACTTGCAGCCTCCACGTAAGCGTCTCGTGAACAGTCGTGATCTCAGTGTGAAGGAAATCAAGGAAGTTCAACATGTTCCATAGAAGAGGTGTAGAGGATATCCTTTCGAGGTGAACGCCTCACACTTGTGCCTTCGCCCTCCCGCTGCCTCATATTCATTTATTTCGCAGCTCATTATTCAAACATTGGGAGTAATGTGGCCGTAAAGCAATGTGCGTGTATGTGTGACAAGTGATGTAAGGCGAGCGCCTTCAACTGACCGCAACGGTGCCGAAGGTGCGAGACAAAAATATCCAGAAAAATCCAAATGCAGCCAATTTGTGAATCACGTCATTATTGCATATCATTTATGTTTAAGTGCATTAAATGCGCTTCATGCACGAAACGTCAGTTCAAATTTGTCCGAGACACTTTGAATGGAATGAATTTGCACACCTGTGACCCCTCGTGAGGATAAGCGGTTCAGAAAATGGATGGATGGATGGATAATATATATATATATATATATATATATATATATATATATAATAATACAAGTATATGGTAACATATAAGCACACTCCTCCTCCATGGTAATTATGTCTATCATAGCTTATCTGCCGTATACGGAATGTCACGTGAACAAGTGAGTGGACTTCCTGTGTATGTTGCGATAACTACATGATGCCTACATGAACGAACTTGCTAAAATGTTGTTTTCTTTATGGCTGGTGTCTTCGAACAAATACATTGATATCATCTATTTATTCAAATATGATATATGTAAACAAGAATAAAGCCTAAACATGGGATACTGTCATATTTGGTAGCTCTGAAGACATCTTGGGTTATACAAAAGACATTGTTGACGTTTGAAGTATTTTGTCCCGTTAGGCTCCTCCAGTTACCTGTGGCAGAAGAAGTGCTTCGACCCATTTTGCCAAATGCGGAAGTTGGTTGCGCATACACGTGATGTATTGTGTACTATAAAGAAACCTAAATGAATAGGATTTCATACAATCGGGATTGCACTGTAATTAGTCGAAATCATTTCTAGAAGAAGCTACATTATTTTTCCGTCAATTAATTTCAGGTAAATATTCCTAAACCCCTCATTTATTATTATTATTTTTTTTTTAGAATGATTAAAAAACATCATATGTAAATACTATCACATTAATAAAAAAAATGCATTTAACAAAATATTGTTTCCATTTTTCATAATTTATTCATACAATTGTATCCTATTCAAATCTGCTTTGGAATTGTTTTAGGTAAAATATTATGTGGTGTATATGTTGGCATCTGTGCATGAATTTGAATATAATATTGTGATGATTTTTTTTTTAATGCAACTGGAATCCTTTCATCCTGATACCAAAATGTTGAACATCCTGAAAACCTTGAATCGAAATATGTCGTTTCCCTAATTTGAGTACGGAGCTGATGGCCAGAGCAGATTGAGCAGATCATGTTGCACTTTAAAAATACACATAAAAAACATACATATTCTAACACTGGTGTCATTCCTTAGCACAGGCAAAATGATGCAAAGTCATTTTGGTTTGGCAGATTCACCCATCGGAAACTTGAACACAACAGCAGCACACTTGTCTCTCTCTCTCTCTCACACACACACACACGCACGCACGCGCGCGCACATCCCCAGATGTTGTTTTGGAACCTTTCCTCGTTCTCGCTCAGCACTGCCTTGCAGCCACTCGTGTGTGTCCATGTTGACGTAAATACGCAAGCCGTGCGATAGTGTGTATTTCTCACACTGTGTTTTTTAGTTTAATTGTGTGCTGCAAAAGTTTGCGGTTGCAACTTTTACAACACGACTCGCTTTGAGCCGGCATTGCTGCTGATGGGCCACACACGCCGATGCATCTAAGTACAGTGTGTATTTATAAAATTATATTTATATACATGTGACAATGTTGTCTACTACGTTTTCGCTAGCGCGTGCAGTGCGCGGGCCTGAATGCACAAACTATAAATGTGCACTGTATGTGCACGCCAATAAAGAAAAAAGCAAAATGTCAACAATTTGAATGGACAGTGGTTAATTCCCTCCGGATAATCTCAAATACTGCGTGTTTACCCTGTGCCTTTTTCTGTTCCTCGTCCTGTGACACCTCACCACCGACGGGGTCATAAACGCGCAATGTTTTCCTGTGTCGCCGTTGACCTCTCAAGCGTTGTAGGCCGGGCTTGGCGTCTTATTAGCGTCCACTAGAATGGCGCTATTGCCTCAAAAGCGTTCTTGCAGCCTGTTAAAGCACCAGCTGTGACTGCTGTGTGGTTTTGCCCTCGAAACGCTGTTGTGATGTGTAATCAATGGAGATTAGATATCACAGTCTGGGAGTGGACAGAACTGCTTCCTGTACTGCGGGGGGTGTTGATTTCCTTTGAGAGTTGACTTCCGCTTTATGATCTTACGCGTTAGTTAAATTCGTTTGCGCAATCAATATTTTTTTTTTTGCCCCTGAATGACATATAAAGCTAGCCATCATTTTTTATTTTTCAACACGAAGCAGCTAAGGAATAAATGAACCTCAATCTAACATCTCAACAATTTTGCTGATGCTTTATATGCTTGTCATTAGGACGATCTGTTATCGCAATGGAAACCAGAACATCTCCTTTCATGGTCTATTGGCGGACCAGCCAGGACACCGCTCATGTTGCGGTAGCGTAGCATCAATGCAAATGTACTAAGTTGAGTATTGTATTGTATTGTGTTTGGATAATTTTGGCGCACAATAAAATAATCAGTTCGATAACACGGACGGTTAATGTTATTGTTGAGCACAGTGGTTCTCAATTTTTACAGCAAGTACCACTTGAAAAAAAATAAAGTACCACCATCATGACCCCACCTTTGAAGGTAGTAATGTAGTTGACCTAGGTGTTTATCAGAAATGAGGCGGAGATTTATTTTTATTTTTTTTAATTCTTATTTTAAGCCATTGTAACATTATACACAGTTGCGTTGTGGCAGGACGACCCGTGGCTACTTCACCATGACAACGCACATGCTCACAACGCCCTGAGCATCCGACAGTTCCCGGCGGCGAAGAACTTCGGCGTGCTGGAGCAACCTCGCTACTCACCCGGCCTGGCTCTGTTTTATTTATTTATTGATTGATTTATTTCCTCCCTCTTTCCCAAGATCAAGGGGGTGATCACTTCAAAAGGGAAAATGTGCGGTTTGGATTTAAAAAAAAAAAATCTTTTGTGACACAAGTTGTAGAAATATTTTGATACACTCGCACATTTATTGGCTTGCCTTCTGTAGGTTCGGATTCTGTTATGTAGGTTACGTGATGATGACTTCCTGATACGAAGAGCTTACATGACCACTGAGACCAATAAAAACATGACACCACACATGGGCTGCAGTGCAAAGACAAAATATATCGTAGATATAATAGCAAATGCCTAACCCTGAACCCCTAATTTTAACACCCTAACATTTACTCAAATCCTAATCCTAACCCAAACCCTCATTAGTTTCAGAGTATGTCTGTCGATCATACTTGCATATTTACCTTTGTCCATTTATATGTATGATAGTGGTTTAAAGGGAAATTACACAAACAGCATCAAATGTAGCGAAAATGAAGTTACTGCTACTTTAAAATACTTATTATTATTTTTTTAATGACATTTTGTGCATTATGTTTGTGTCCTACCGGCTACTTTTTTCCATTGAATCGCCTGAATCAAGAAGAGCAAGTGTAACCACCCGTGTCAACAATGTTTGTCTTTGAAAATATCATGCACACTTGTGTGATTATATCAAAGTTGTTGTTTGTGTGTAAGGCTTCTCCTGTGAATTTTTACATTACTTACTCCATATTGGAAATAGGCTTGTAGATAAGACAAAAGTGTGATAAGGTGGTACTTGCATGCCATGCATCTTCTACCCTAAAGGAGTTATGGCAGTTGTCCAAGATGGCCTGTTGCGATGTGTCCCTCGAGCTCAACATGTCCATTTCTCCTGATATCATGCTCTTCCAGAAGGCGGATTAGGTGCCGGAATCCCACTGATTGGCCAGAGGCGCCGTCCTGCTTTCCTAATGTCAACTTTCACCAGGAAGTCAACTCGGGTTTTTCTGCCACACACGAGAACGCGGTGACGGCTGAAGTGAGCGCACTTTAATTAAAAGGGCCAAGCGGCTTGTGGGGGGGCCGCTTTGCCAAAAGTGACACTTAAATGAACTGTACATTACAGTACTTAAAGGACTTCAAGATCTTGGCTGATTGTAGGTTGTATAAGGCTGAATTTACACCACTGTACAGTACTCGATTCAATGGCCTCGACGGCGTAGTGAGCCAGAAGTCGCGTGTCTTTACAGTAGGTCCAGGCCACGTGGATTCAGTTTCCACTCATCGATGGTGTGAATGTCAGCGTGAACGTTTGTCTCTTATGTGTCTTGTGTTTGACTGGCAACCAGTCCAGGATGTAGTCTGCCTTTTGTCCGAAGTCAGCTGGGGAAGAAAAGCATCGTTGACCTCGGGTAGTGAAGTCATGTGTTAGTTACCCTCCTTCAAATTAAGTGGCATTACTGTATGTTTTTATGAAGTTTGATGTAGAGCGCTTTTTCCCCATCATCAAAAACACAATGTTACACGTGTTACGGAACGGATTAATGGCACTTCCATTCATGTCGCATCGAATATGTGCCACTTGAAATGTTCATGTAAATAGAAAAATCGGATATAGACGTTGAATCATAATTGGGCCGCTGCGGTGTAAATGCTTCTTGGACCTCAAAGGCTGTTCTGAGGTGCGAGAAGAAAATCAAACCTGAGACGAGACATGCATACAAACGCACGCACGCACGCACACACACACACACACACACACACACACACACACACACACACACAGGACATGCAGGGAGTAGAGGGGAGTGTGTCTTCTGCTACAGGGAAGAAAAGGAGGAGGAGGCAGGCACGTTCATTCTCCAAAGTTTAAATCTATAGTTTTAATGCACAACTTTCTGGCCAGTCCAGCAAAGTTAAGCAGAGTTGTGCGCGTGTGACACGTGTTGCCACTATTTGGACACTTGCGACCGCTATTAGGAAGATGTCGGATTCGGGAGTCAACCCACACTTGGAGGGAATTATTTTGGATTTTGAAGGTTTGTGTTCTTTCATAATTGACATGTTTTATAGGAATAATTTGCATGTACGTGAGTGTGAGGTATATTTGAGATATATTTTTGAAATTTGTCTCAATCCCGTCAATGATCGATATAAACACAGCACTGTAGTACCGAAAAGCCTTCAGCTGAATATGGTGAAATATATTGTTGTTCCTATGAATGTGCAGAATTGTCTTGAGAAGATCTCTTCATTTTGCATTTAGTTGAACATTACAAATAACATATTTTAATATTTTATTTGTATTTAACTTAGCTATCTAAGTAATGGACATCAAAAGTTAGATTTGAAAGTTTCCGAGGTATCTTCGGAGCTTTAACCCCTAGCATACCTTCTGGTGTTTTGCTTAGCATGTAGCATTAGCATATTTTGCTTGCATTGTGCTTGTATCGCTTGATTGCATTAGGCAGAACATTTTTCTTCACTATAATCTCATACAGTGGAACCTCTAAAGTTGAGTTGGCCTGAGTTTGTTCAATGTGGAATGTATAACTAAATCAAATGTGCTTCTCAAGTGGCACAAAACAATTTGGAGTTCAAGCTGCACATCCTGCATGACGTCAAGAGATGAAATATATTGCGCAAAACCACGATGTAACCAACGAACCCGGACTTCAACCTATTTTGATACATGTGTAACTGTTAAGAATATTTAAATGTTACTTGAAAAAATTGCCAGGGCAGTCAATAAAGGTTTTATGATGACGAACGTCTGACCCTGGAATTCTTTTCCCATGGGAAGGTTGTTTCGAAATCAAGCAGTGTTCCAGAATGGATTGGTCATAGAAGGTTCCACTGTACTTAAAGAGCTTCATATGGTAAAATAACGTCGACTCTGTAGAAATCGAAAAGGTTGTACTGTGTATAAACTAAACTAAACTGATAGAGCAAACGGTTTCATCTCGGTCTGTTTCAGGTCATTTCTCCATTTATGCTCCCGTGTCTGTCGGCTTCCATGTTGGAAGTGAATGCTTTCCAATGCCAGTATTTTTACCTTGAGCCAGATAATAACGGTACAGTCGACATTTCGCCCACGAGGCTCCCCCACGCACGTGTCGCCACCAAGCATCGGGTGCGGTTAGCTTACCTTTAACAAATCACTACTCTTGCTGCCGTCAACACTGTGACAGTTTACAACGAGACCCAACACGGTCACGTTTGGCTACTGATGGCCAACTCGGACAAGCTCAAGCTTTGACAAAACCATAGCGGATGCCAAGTTGACTAAGTCTACTTGAATAAACACAAAAAAAGTTGGTATGTGTGAGTAAGCAAAAGTAAGAGGAAATAAGACGGCACGTAAACAGTAATGTGTCATCTTACCATAAAAGAGAAGAAAGAGCAGCTGAATAGAAGGTTTATTTATGTATTCATTTCAAACGACCTGTACTTTTACAAAAAGTCACAACATTTGTCTCCTTTATTTGTTGAACAGACAAAGTTTCCTTTTGTCATTGTTGTTCTTTTCTTTCTCCCTCTTCTACCTTTTTCCTTTTCCTCCTCCGGCCATGCTGGCTTCCTCCAGCTGCTCTTCAAGCATCACAGTCACCCGTTCATGCCTTCATCAACAGATGAGCTCACTTTGAGACCTGTACAGCTTTGTTATTTTGACTAAAAACAAACAATATTGGACTCCAAGGGGTGGGGGGGAAACAAAACACACATTTCGTCTTGGACAACTAAATTAAATGTTAGCAAATCAATGGAGTAAACTGTTCCGGTTCTCATAAAACTGAGCCGTCTTCGTAAATTCTGATCTTTTATCAGCCAATGTATGAAAATGAGCACTTTCACTTTCCTTTTAATGACACGTAGTCCTTTATATGGCAAGAAACCAAAATGGACCCTGAACAGCGACACTATTCTACGTGAAGTACTGCACGTCTTTATAATCATTGAACTCAAATGGTCTTGTAATGTTGTCTTCACCCCCTGACTTCTGTCTCCTTCATGATATTTACTGAGCCAACCCTTCACGATGGATTACGTACTTAGACTCTTGTGCTTGCTTCTGTGTTGTGTTTTAAACTCGCATGTATAGAAGAGCCTGGCGTTTCTGACAAGGCTTTACCTGTTCAAGGTTGTTGCCTGTAGCCAGGCCTCATTTAACAGATGGCTGGATTACCTTGTTACCGTGTGTCAAAATTCCACCCGTGAGGATATCGCCCCTCAGTGATTTCAACTTTCCGGTTCAACATCTGCTACTACAACATAACCACAAACATTGTAGGGACTTGACCCAAGATCTGCACGCAACTTACCACACGTGTCCTCCATCTTCGTGCAGAACATGCCCAGAATTCCTTTCTGGGTGTCAACTGAAATGGACAAATGTTTTTGTGTGGCTTCTCAGCCTTCGTTCTCCTCAACATCATCAGTGCGTAGTTTGCGCGGGAATGTGTGTTTGATGGTATAGCGTCAAGGATTCGTCTGACAAAGGGAAATACCTTGGATGGCCTGCCCTTGGCTTGTCGAATACTGTTTGTTTTTGATGGTTTTCACCACATTTGCCCACTCCTTTGTGCATAAACTCACCGTATACAAGTAGTCAGGGAATGATCGTATTCATCGCCTGATATCTCGAGTTACGGTTGGTCCGAAGCAATGTTCACCTCAACTAAAACACTTTCTTTTCCAACTTTTACATTGTTTCCTTCTTGTGATTTTTATCCGGCCAAATAATAATTTGCCTTTTTGAGTGCTTTCCAATACTCAAAAATCATTGTTCCAGGTCAAAATTAGCTCAGTAGTGCCTCCTGGAATTTTTGGAACATTAAATTTCACTTCGGTTGAAATTTGGTAGGCATGTCTTTCACGGTAGGGCGGACCAAAAGGTCTTAAAAAAAACAACAACCCAAAAACATCCATCCATCCCTTTTCTGTCGTACTTATCCTCATAAGGATCTTGGGTGAGTTGGAGCCAATCCCAGCATTCAAAGTCTATATACTCTCAGGGGCACCAGATTCTTCCCATATAACTTGCACCAAGGGGGGTGCGAGGGCCCCTTCATTGATTCTTACAGGTGCAATATAACAGTGATTCCAGTCTCAGTCGTCAATGTTACTGCTGCCAAGAACAAAGAATGAGGTAGGAGTTATGGAGTGCAAGCTAATGCTGCTGAAAGGTTGCCTTGAATACAAACAAATGGCAACTCCAAAAATGAGGAGAAATACAGTAGAACTGTGACGCAATGAGGCTGCTGAAAGAAGGCGGTAAAAGATGGGAGTCTCTGTGGAAAATCGCAGCTGTTAGTTCCGCTGCACACTGAGCGATGCAACTGAACGTGGCACATATACGTATTACTTTATTGAACCACAACCCACATGGCGCTATCGTTAAGGAAGAAGCGCATTACCCTGGCTGCTGTAGTTATGGATATTGTAATAATACAACGGGAGGAAATAGGTCAGACTGGAGTTGTTTTAGAAGTTGTTGTGTATGGTAGCCCCCATTGACTACACTCATGTATTTGGGCGACAGAGACTCTCCATGCTTTGCTTTTTCGCAACAGCTACATATGAAATTATAAATACAGTCGAACAATATAAACGGGTCGGGACGTCCTAAAGAGGACAAGATGACACCGATGATAAAGAAGCGGTCTCCCCTAACACCTGGGGCCTATTACGACAAATAACCGTGAAGTATGGTGAAAGCACAGCTGCCTCCATCTTTGTTTTGGCAGCACCACTAAACCGTAGCATAACTGTCTGTGCCGCGTTATTCGCCCACACGGTAAACTGGTGAGAGGTAGTCCAACGCCGTGTTGTTAATGAGCTTGCTCCGAGAACCGCACCGTTCCATTCCAGCTCATAGTCTGGGAATGTCGTTTCGCTGGGAACAATACTCTTTCATCTGATCTGTCATTCCCACACTTGTGTACTGGATTTGTAATATTCATGCTCGCATAATTGGAAACCTATTTCCATGTTTATCTAGGTGACCGCATCGAAAAACCCTTGGGGGGGGGAAACATACTGCCGGATTTGAATGATTGCCTTGGAGATGCTCTTCGTGCTTTTTCCCATTTGCCTATATTCCCAAACATGAAAGCGTGCACAGCTTCCAGTCCACATCTTCTCTTAAATCATGTGCACTTCACTGCACACTCTCTAAATACAAAGTCAAGCACTCAAGTCCTGCGCTTTAGTCTCGAGCCTGAGGTCGTATGATCACAAAGTAACCAAGAACACAAATACTCATCGGAACAGGCCACTCAGTTCAGCTGCTTTTCCGTGACAAATCATGTGAAAATACATCCCGATACCGCTCCTATTATCAGTGCAACTCCTACAGATGAAGTTAAAAAAATAAAAATAAATACTTAAATAAATTCCCAATTTTAGTAAGGCTTTCAAATGATCTTAAATTCTTGCCATTAATGTGTCTGAAACCTTCCCGCTGCTTGTATAATCTCCAGCCTAATGTTGGCAGACAAACACATACTTTGGCCGGATTTAAAAGTAGCCACAACCTTGGACGGGATTCCTCTTCAACATTGGGAAAATACAAGGAAAGCCAGGGTGAGAAGGACACGGGCGAGGGGAATTAGCACAGTTCTCGAACAAATATCCACTTGAAGGCGTTAAAAGCTGTTCTACGGCGCTGGAGTGGATGACAAACTGAGAGAGGTTCATTACGCAAATGAGAGAAAGAAAAGGTTGCTTTTAACGTATTGCTAACACGTAAATGTTTTGTGTAAATATTAACTCTACTCAACTCAAGACTATATTGGTGTATATTTTGATTGAAATAAGACCAAGTATCTACAACCCCCATTCCAAAGAAGTTGGGACGTTGTGTTAAACGTAAATAAAAACAGACTACAATGATTTGCAAATCATGTTTGACCTATATTAAATTTAATACACTACAAAGTCAAGATATTTAATGTTCAAACTGATCAACTTTATTTTGTTTAGCAAATAATCATTCACTTAGAATTTTATGGCTGCAACACGTTCCAAAAAAGCTGGGACAGGTGGCAAAAAAGAATCCCACAGGTGAATGGGCTAATTGGGAACAGGTGGGTGCCATGATTGGGTAGAACAGGAGCTTCCCTGAATTGCTCAGTCATTCACAAGCAAAGATGGGACGAGGTTCCTCGCTTTGTGAACAAGTGCGTGAGAAAATAGTCCAACAGTTTAAGGACAATGTTCCTCAACGCACAATTGCAAGGAATTTGGGGATTTCATCATCTGCGGTCCATAATATCATCAAAAGGTTCAGAGAATCTGGAGAAATCACTGCATGTAAGCGACAAGGCCGGAAACCAACATTGAATGCCCGTGACCTTCGATCCCTCAGGCGGCACTGCATCAAAAACCGACATCAATGTGTAAAGGATATCACCACATGAGCTCAGGAACACTTCAGAAAACCAATGTCAATAAATACAGTTCGGCGCTACATCCCTAAGTGCAACTTGAAACTCTCCTATGCAAAGCAAAAGCCATTTATCAACAACACCCAGAAACACCGCCGGCTTCTCTGGGCCTGAGCTCATATAAGATGGACTGATGCAAAGTGGAGAAGTGTTCTGTGGTCCGACGAGTCCACATTTCAAATTGTTTTTGGAAATTGTGGATGTCGTGTCCTCTGGGCCAAAGGGGAAAAGAACCATCCAAACTGTTATGGACGCAAAGTTCAAAAGCCAGCATCTGTGATGCTATGGGGCTGTGTTAGTGCCAATGGCATGGGTAAATTACATATCTGTGAAGGCAACATTAATGCTGAAAGGTACATACAGGTTTTGGAGAAACATATGCTGCCATCCAAGCAACTGGCCTGCCTGCAGTCCAGACCTGTCTCCCATTGAAAATGTGTGGCGCATTATCCATCCATTTTCTGAGCCGCTTCTCCTCACAAGGGTCGCGGGCATGCTGGAGCCTATCCCGGCTGTCATCGGGCAGGAGGCGGGGTACACCCTGAACTGGTTGCCACCCAATCACAGGGCACATACAAATAAACAACCATTCGCACTCACAGTAACACCTACAGGCAAATTAGAGTCTCCAATTAAAGCATGTTTTTAGGATCTGGGAAGAAACCAAAGAGCCCGGAGAAAACCCACGCAGGCACGGGGAGGACATGCAAACTCCACACAGGCGGGGGCGGGGATTGAACCCCGGTCCTCAGAACTGTGAGGCTGACGCTCTAAGCTGTCGGTCACCGTGCCGCCTGTGGTGCATTATGAAGCGTAAAATACGACAACGGAGACCCCGGACTGTTGAACAGCTGAAGCTGTACATCGAGCAAGAATGGGAAAGAATTCCACCTACAAAGCTTCAACAATTAGTGTCTTCAGTTCCCAAACGTTGATTGAATGTTGTTAAAAGAAAAGGTGATGTAACCCAGTGGTAAACATGACCCTGTCCCAGCTTTTTTGGAACGTGTTGCAGCCATAAAATTCTAAGTTCATGATTATTTGCTAAAAACAATAAAGTTGATCAGTTTGATCATTAAATATCTTGTCTTTGTAGTGTATTCAATTAAATAAAGGTTGAACATGATTTGAATATTATTGTATTCTGTTTTTATTTGTTTAACACAACGTTCCAACTTCATTGGAATTGGGGTTGTAATTGACTTGTTTTCCATCAGCATTAGTGCTAACATTGCTTGTTAAAAAAAAAAAAAGTCATTGTCATGTAGCATACCAAATAAAGACAGTTACTTCAAGACAATGTATTGTAACAGCAAACGTCACCTTTTATTTACAGTATGACAGGGCTATATCCAATGTGTTTTCATTCAAATTAAGGTGTGTGTTAGCATGGTGTATGGTTGTGTTAGCAGTTAGTACTAGTTTTGATTTCATTTCTAGATCTGTGTACAGGTTGTACAAGCTTTGTAGCTTCCTTAATTATTATACCCAGTTGAAGACACAATGTTGTAATCTAAGATTGACCGTATAACAGTGGAATCCATTTGTTCACATTCAGGTGTAGGTGACTGTGTTAGAATTTCAGTATTAGCGTTTATGCTAATGGAGTGTGTTGGGTAACTGTTGTGTTCATATTATAAATGTGTTGATGATACAATATTTAATTGAAGACAATATTCTAACAGATTGACACCTAAGATTCCCCGTGTCACAGTAAAATAATTTATTTTTCACTCCTATTTAGGAGACTAGTGTGTTAGCATTTTAGCACTAGCGTTGATGCTAAAGGTACTTTTAATTAGTGATGTGCAATGGCCTTACAGACCTTGCTACTGGATCAGTCAGTGTTTATTAGAAAATATCATGTCATAACAGATTGTTTTTGATGGTGTAGCTAGCTGTGCCTGTACAAGTACATTACTGTATAAATCTATTTATTCATTTAGTGGGAGTGTCCTTGATTTGTCCTCTTGTTTTTGTCAGAGGGTGAATTGTATCAAACGTCCACCAAGTTCGAATGAGGCGTCTCAAAGCAGTAAATTAGATTAGTGGGTAACGTTGCGCAGAGGGCATAGCACAAAGGCGTAAGTTCCTCTCCATTTTGGGTGTAACATGAGTGAGTCCGTCTCATTTCATAGGACGACGCGCACGCACGCACAGAAGCACCACGGGGCGCAAACTGATAAAATAATCAACATTTTGGATGGGAGCTGTTTTTAAGGGAAACGACTTAAGTAGCTTGTGTGTCATTATGTTACCAGCTCATGGGCACTGGCACGGCACATCATTCATTCTCAGCGAGTGCACTCGACCCAAGGGGAGAGTCGCATCATTCCTCACTATCATCATCTTATACAGCGCATCTATTTGCTCCTGTCACAACTAACCTCGAGGAAGGATGCGCGATCGTGTTGCTCATAAATTCTGGGCAAGTGAGCAATTCTTGGCCCATTGTGTGCAAACACAAAATGCCTCAAATGCTCTTGCATAAAACTCCATACTTTATAATGCCTTACACTAGATGTAGCATTGAGGTCGTGACAAAACAACTCGACAATTTTCCTGAAACAAAGTGCTGCGGGTGATGGGAGACATCCCGCCATAGAACTTTGAAAATTGGCCTTGGTATGAACTTTTTAATGAGTTAGTTTTATGACCTCATGTTGTGCTTGTTCCTGACAATACACTATGATTTTAGAGACTGTATAAACTAGTTCCATTACATACTAAAGTGGTACCTCAAGGGTCAAGCAAAAGCCACTTTGTGAATCTAATCAAATTTGGATTTGGCTGACTTTCAAGACAAAATCTCTAACAAACAGATGCCATCATAAAACCTGTATACAGGTCATGTTTCAAGTAACATTTTGACATTGTCAAATGTCATAAAATCAGATTGAATTTAATTGAATAAGTAGAGCAAGGATAAGTTAAAAACAATATAACGCTAGGCCAAAATGAAATTGACCACTCATGTCATGTAAAACGTTGAAACAAAATGCTACCTTCTGATGACATGCGACGAGCATATGGCAACAAGCCAGCGTGAGAGGAAAACATAGCAATCGATCTCTTTACAAAGTGACCGTTCGTGTCAAGCAACACAAACAGATGGACTCAAATCCAGAAAAACAGTCGCAGCGATCCAAACTGAAGTCCTCTGTTCACAAAAAGCTTGTCGATATCAGTTGAGAGTCTTCATCTCATCTTCTCCACACGTATTGGTTTTCTCGGGGTACTCTGGCTTCCTGCCACATTCCAAGAACATGCATGTTAGGTTAATTGAAGATGCTAAATTGTCCACAGGTGTGAATGTAGAAGTGAATAGTTTGTCTATATCTGCCCTGCGATTGAACACCCCTCTCAACCAAGGTCAACTGCGATAGGCTCCGATTCGTCTGCGACCTGACGGAGTAAGCGCGACAGAAAACGGATGTGTTTGAATTCCAATGTATCACTTTATATGTGTGAGTTATGCGTCTTCTTTGTTTGTCCTTCACCCACAGCTCTGAAGAGGTCCTTCGAGGTAGAGGATGTTGACACTTCAGCTCACTCTTCTCCTGGCTCCCGACGCACAACCAACTCCCCCCACCGCAACGCCATGTCTCCCACCAGCATCTACTACCGCGACCTGGGCACCGCCGCCTCTGTTACCAACAACAACAACCTCAACTACACCCAACCTCGCTCCATCATGGGCGGAGGAGGCTCCAAGACCCCCGAGCCCGTGTCGCGCCGCTCAGAGCTGTCCATCGATATCTGCTCTGCGCCCAGCAAGCAGGTGGACGCCACAAGCCCCGCATCCGTGCGCTTCGCGACCAACAGCGCCCTGAAACGCCCCGAGGTCCTCGGCCACTCCAGGACTCCGGAAATGAGCCACAAGAGGGAGGTCACGTTTGCCAAGACGGACTCCCCGGGGACGCGCCGCAACGAAGGCAGCAGTAACGCCAACGGGACCGGCCGCACCCCGGAACAAAGTCACACCCGCAAGTTTGAGCCTCCGAGCCCCGGGGACATCCGCAAACCCGAAATCAGTATCACAAGAGCTCCGGTGGAGAACAACGGCCACCACCCGCCAGTGCACCACCCGCACCATCCTAATCCCCATCACAACACTGTCGTCACCACCTTCCGATGCTCCTCACCAAACCACGCTGGACGTAAATCCCCCAACCCTGACCGTAAGTCCTGCGGTGCTTGACCATAATATTTTACCCAAAATGCATTGTTCTTTTCCCATAACAACACACAGATTCTTTAGCCTTTTGGGATGTACGTACATTTAATATAGACTACTCACAAAATGTTAATGATATCCGGCTTTCAGGTGGAATTTCAGCATGAACTGAAAATTCTCTACAGCCTTTAAAGATAAACTCAATTTGACCTTCTCTAAACTTCCGAACACATATCATAACAACTGTTCAGTGTTTCAGTTAGGTATGCCTGTAAAGGTTCATTTTGAGGAGTAGTGTACGGATGAAGCAACTCCATGCAATTGCAAAAAATGCCGTCTTTCTTGAAGAATACAAAATGTCGCCCAATGCTGTTCTTGGACGTGTTGTTCTGCTCGCTTACTTTTACCACGACGTGCTCTGGTTACAATCACAATTGTGCCAGATACGACCAAGACTTGCGAGAGCCTCTTCAGAGTCACATGGGAGCTGACTGTGGGTGGAAGGCAAATTGAATTATTTTTTCCATCCCTAATAGTCGTGTTTCCACCAATTTGGCTCCCTGCCGCGATTTGTAAATAGTTGGACATCGTAGGTAGCGCTGCAGCGAAGTGAAGCCTGCCAATAAATTCAACCACCAACACAACGTGGCCAATCAAGGGACTGCGGTGCAGTGTGTCTCGCTGCACCCTTCCACTATTGTACCACACCATTACCACGCAAACGCAAGGTTTTACAGTGGAAAAGCCAAAGAATACTTTTCAACCTGAAAGAACTCTAAAGTGGCAGCGTGAGGGTTCTGTTGGTGACTTCTTCCAGTGGAACTTTTTCTGTTCAAGCCTGTTGGCTGAAGCTGGAAATATTACCAAACCATGAAAATATTGAAGAAAATGATATACCAAGGACTTTTTTTTCCCCCCCAGAAGGTCATAGTCGAGGTCATATTGTATAGTAGAGGTGCTGTTGCATCTCCTTCATCCCGTTATGCAAGTTGATTATAACTGCCAAAAAGTGAAAATGAAAAAAGTAGTAGTACAAATTAATCACGCAGTCGGAAGTTGAGTAGAAGTTGTAGCTTTTTTCACTTCTTCTTGCTTCTTTTCCACTCACTCTCTCTCGTCACATCAGCACAATCAACCTCACATTTCTGACCAGAAAAGCCAGTAACAAAGTACGTTAAATGTGATGCCTGCGTATCCCTCAGCGACACAAGCAAGCAAGTGTTTTTTTTTTTTTTTTTTTTTTTTTTTTCCTCGCAGGCCTGTCTGACATTTATGGTAATCCATGAACTATTAGGATATGTTATGAAAGCTTAACCTTGGCCATTAGTATTAGTTACACTTGAAAATGCTGTCGTAAGGGGTTGATAAATGCTGGTGTTGTCATCCTACTATTAGCTGCGCTGCCAAGTATTTTATAATAAGCTGTTGCTTTATGGTGAGCATGACGATGGCGGTCGTTTGCCTGCTTATTCCCATTATTCAGGAAGAGGAGTTGTGTAACAAGGATGTGAAAAAGGCCCTCCAATAACCAGAATGCAGCGGGCCCGTTGCCTTCCAACATCGCTTCCAGGCTTTGCCATTGTCATTAGTAACTGTTGCTATTGACATGACAAAATGACATATGTTGTTTATTTGAATATAATATCCTCAGTATAAAGACACATATCTGTTTGAAGCATGTCTTGCTTTAATTTTAAAAGCTCTTCTGGTTGGTTTGAGTGGTTTTAGGTTGTTAAAGGATGCCTCGATATCGCTTTCCAAAGTGAGATGCTGACACCGCAAACATCAGTCTGTGCTGTCAGTGATACCATTTGCTTCAGCAAAGGCTTTATTTATCTGGATTCACTTAGCTTAGCCCAGACATTTAAAGAACACCGTCCTCTTACTCTGAAACAGAAGTTTGACTCCCCAAAAGGAGGAACTATATCGCCCACAATATGCCTCAACCATGCAACGTTGCTACTTCTTCTTTGGACAAACTTTAAAGGATCTAGAGCAGTGGTTCTTAACCTGGGTTCGATCGAACCCCAGGGGTTCGGTGAGGCAGTCGCTTGGGTTCAACGGAGGACTCGACACACATCGTGCGTGCATGCGCGCATGTATCCGTAAAAGCCTTTTTCATGCCGTTCCAAACGCAACGCTGGACGTTTACCATGGCGGCGCTGCGCCTCAAGCTGAAATGCTTTGTTCTTTTTTAAAACGATCTTTGTTTAACAACTTTTCAACGATACACTTGAGTTGATAGCGTTGCTGTGGCGTCAGACAGCACAGCCAATAATAAAAAAAAGAGCCCAAAAATAATCTGCTCTTACCTATGAACCCTTTTCGAGGATTGTAGCAATAACAAAGAAAAGGAACCGAGTCCATTCCTCTGATATGAGAGTGGCACTTCCCGAGGGGAACGGCAACAGCAAAATTCACATTCACTTCAAGTCAATTTTCATTCAATTGATTGTTTTTTGTTTTTGTGTGTGAAATTCATGTTCTGTTCGTTTTGTTCTTTTAACACAATGATTTTGTGTTCAACTGATGCGTGGTCCATTTTGTGGTCCATGACCCGGATGACTGAGAATCTACACGGACAATAAAATACATACCTGTTTTGAATTTGTAATAAACCATATTTTATTTTTCAAATTAGGAAGGGTTCAACTCCAGATGAAACTTGCGGGGTCCCGTACATCCAACAAGGTTAAGAACCACTGATCTAGACATAGAAAAAAAGATGTAACTGTATATGCAATACTGTATTGTTGCTTAGATTTGAATTGGACAGTGGCTTATCATGAGCAGAATCACAGCTCTGTCATTGTCATGGCGTCAAAGATGGATTTTGTTTTGTTAAAGGTTAGTTTGGAATAGGGTTGGGGGGGGGAATCCTGGAATTTATTTTTACATTTTCCATGGGAATTTATAACTGGATGTGCAACATTTTAAAATGTTGGTTAGTTAATAACAAGGATTTTGAATGTAGTTGAAAAAAAAAAAAAAAACATCTTGAAATTAAAATAAATCATTCTCATTCATTCACATGAATAGTGTCCAAGATTCAATATTTCCCAAATCCATGGAATTAAGACAAAACAAAAAAACGGGCATAATTAATGTTAAATTGATCGTAAAGAATTTCAGTTGAGGTGAATTGTAGTGCACTGCTGGAATGCAACCAGCAGAGGCGCTGCCGAATCATTGTCCACTAGTTTGCTATTGAAAGAAGACAACATGACTGTCATCTATGGGGACTTGCAACCAGACGTACGAACATTCACTTTCCACATGAAAATAAATATTTAAAACAAAACCATGACACAGCTTTCATATAAAAAGTTAGGGGTTCTTCTCAAAGATTTATTTGTGAGGTGAACTTGCAATCAGTCGTATTACCCATAATAGTCAACATTTTGGCCTGAAGCAGGTCATGAATCCGCCACCTTTTAGTCGCCAGGACAAATCCTGACATCCTTTCAGACTTACTTACTTCACCCCCATTTTTTCCCCTCCTGTTGCCTTGAAATATCCCCTACAGTGGGACAAGAAGGGATTACAGAGGAACATCCAAAGTCATGTAACCTAAAAATTGTACAATTTGGAGTTCAAGCAAAAGGTTCTTGGTAAAATATACCTCAATAGAGTCAAACATCAGTTACAGTTCAATCTATAGTCATGCGTAAAGTGAAAAAAAATATCAAAGCATCTAAAAAAAAAAAAAGATTGCTTTGCTTTTTCTTTGCCTTTTTTTTTTGAGAGATAGTCATACCCTCATTAATTCCCACTCTACCTATAAAACAGCACTATGGGACAGTACAGCTGGCATGGGATGAAGCTTTGGTACCTGTCAACTATCCAACGCATGAATGCAAAAGCGATGCAAGATTTTTCTTACATACTGTTTATCTTTCTTCTATTAGGTTACCTCCTCTTCTGACCATTTAACCGGGCCGAGAGGAAATGACGGAATGTGTCCCTGACACACGCACACGCACACACACACACACACACACACACACATGCACACGCACACACGCGCGCTTCCTTCCTTCCGGGTTACGTCAACCTGATTGTTTCCCCGCCCGCGGGAGCACTTCCCCTCGCTCTCTCGGGGGTCATGTGATCCAAGTTAGTCAGCTTCCGACCGCGATCCCATCGGAGCGTCACAAAAGGAACGCCGCAAAGTGTGTGTCAAAGGTCAACATGAAAAGTTCCAAATGTTCCATCATAGGGATTCACGGGACAGATTTTGACACGTATCTTTGACAATACATGTCGCTTGTCATCAGTCATCCAGTGCGCTTCGTGATCACGAATAATGTCACAAATTGAACTCTCCTTTAAGACCAAGGCAATCAAGTGTTTTCCCAGATTTAGTGTGTAATTGAAATGAAAGTCTTGTAATTAGTAGATGATGACATATTTCGGGTTGAACTTAAATTTGTAAAAATAACATTGTAAACACAACCCCCGAAAACCATAAACACTTTAATATATAAAATATCAAATTTTAAAAAATACAGTGGAGTACAGATTTAAAAAAAATAAATAAATAAATAAATCTGTTTTGATTTTTGAAACACGGCTGCTCCTTTTGGAGTGTGGCCAAAAAAGCCAAAGAAAAACAAAAGCCACAGCTTAACAGCGACGTCTTGAAGCGACGTTAGCGACCAAAGTCAGATTTCGAACTGTACGACCCGAGGGACATTCGCCTCCAGAGGTTCCACTGTTGTGCTGGACTTTCTTGCTACGGTCTGCTGGACTGTATTAACCAGTATCATAGTCATCCATTCTTTCTGTCAGAATTATGAGGTAATTACATTAAGTTAACATTTACTTAACGACGGAAGCTACGGCTTTTAGAACTCCAACAAGGGAACACTGTAGCTTACAAGAAAGGACCTATCATGTCTGTTTACCAAACAAACAGAAGCTGTGGTGGAGGCCTGTTGCTTTACTAGTCATCTTTTGAATGGATGAATTAAGATTGAAGGTGATGGATGGTGACATTTTTTGGGCTCGGCTGCCTAATTCAAATAAAATAAACAAACAGTCAGCAAGCAGATAGTTAACATGTGCCTTTCCAGGTCAAACGTGTCCTGCAGATTGTAACAAGTGGAGAGCTGTCATCTGGCAAGTGTGCTTTCCAAACTCGCCACCAGGGGGCGGTGTGACACAGGTGAAACCGGCCAACCGGCATGCATAGCATGCAACTTTCAGTTCATGTGTCATAGAAGTGGTTTGCACTCATTTCAGCCTGAAGACAAACATATACATACTCAATTGTCTCCTTATTAGGGATGTTATATGATATATTATGAGAAGACTTCATACGTACATAAATATATTGCTTAGATAAAGAGAGGCTCACACAAACACACACGCACGCACATATACATTCAGGGTTTAGTCCAGATGAGGCGTTCGGAAGTTGAAGTTTACGTTGAGCATCTGGGGGGTGTCAAAGGTTAAAGAAGTTTCCCACCACTGCTGCACGACCTTTGTCCTTTTTAGACATTTAGCCAAATCTCAGAACCGCCATTAAATCCCCAACCCAGCAAACACCCCCACGTTCCCCCACAGTCCTACTTTCTTTCACTTTCTCCCGCCTGCACACATTTAGCATGCACAAAGTCACATTTGTTGTCCTAGCAGCTGAAAATGCCACCATTTTGTCAATCTTGCATTTCCTCTCACTTGATACAATCTTTCTTTAGTCATCAGGAAAACGAAAGAAGATAACAAATGGGCATTTCCATGTCATAATGAAATTGGGATGTGCGCAAAGTAGAAAGTTGATAGTTCACGTGTGGTTAGACCCTCTCCGCTAATGATGTTTGGCCCTAGAGGGGACATGCCGGAGACACAATAATTGTGCGTGTGTGTGTTTTGCGGACAGGCTGGCAGATGGTCAGTTGCACCACTGTTCGGCCATCTGCTGACTTGTGCCGACATGAAGGGGCAGTAGGGGGATTCATGTGTGCGTGTGCGCGTGCGTGCGTGTCTCTGTGTCTACATGTGAAGTGAACATATGCTAAAATACCCAAATGAGTTTTGTGTCTCCATTATTAGTGTATTTGCACCAGCTCCATTTAGATCGGAGTGAAACCTCCAAAGTTTGACTCACTCTTTGAAGATGAATAGTGTACATGATTTTAGGGCATTAAAAAAAAAAAATCTTTAGTCATTTTCATGCTCTTCATCAGCCGTTTTTGCTGTTAGATTGCGCAGGTGCACCTAATAGTGTGATCGTGATGACGTCCTTGTCCACTGACTGAGCTGTGATAAGTGTTTCCACACACATAAAGAAAAAACCCACACACTCACAAACCCTATAAATAAATCTATATACTGTATTGTGCATTTCACACCACATTTCCGCAGCGGACGTTTAGCCTCGCCAAAGAAGTCAACTACATAGTTGTTGCCAATAAAAAAAAAAAAATCAATTCTGTGCCCCATAGGAAGTCCTGACTGTAAGGGAATAATAATATAAACGTATGGAATGCATTTCTACGACGCGGCGCATCGGTGAGAAGGTCATAGCGTGGTCGGTTACGATAACAGTGTGACATCCTAGCAACGGAATATAGTGTTCCCTGCCTTGGAATGTAACAACTGCAAAGATGAGAGTAGTAAACATCAATGGCGGACATCCAGAAGCTAAAAGTACACAGGAGTGAGGACTGTTTGTTAACCAATCGCAGCAGTGTGTCCAGCTATCTGTAGGGGACCGTAACATTGCAGTTCGCACCGGAGGGTATGAAAATCTGAATTCTTCGGATTACTTCCGTTCAAACTAGATTTGAGCCCGGGTTTAGTGAGTTTAAGCCTGTCCAACAACAAAGAGAGAGGCTCTGTTCCAGTCATAAAAAAGGTTTCACCTTTCCCAAGCGTCCTTCCAACTGGACACAGCACAGATCCCACTGCTGACACGATAAGCCACTGAACTCCGGGTCTACGGGATTGAAAAACTGTACACGCTGAACATGACACCGACGAGCGAGACTCTTCGGCACGGTAGCCAGAACGTGCGCGCGGTTGTAGTCATTGCGCACACTCTGTCAGGTAACCTTCCTTCTTCCAGAAGGGGCCCTCATTTACCACACAGGTGCCCCACTGCGCCTCCCCTATCTGCAGGATCACTCAAGCATGGTCTATATTCCCTTCCAATTGCACATCTGCAACTATATGCCAGGTTATTTGGTTGAAAATCCGACACTGAACTCGACATTGAAGAGCCATACACTTTGGCAAGGCACCAAAACCACGTACGCGGCCGCAGTGACGGCATGCGCCTTCAAATACCCTTCGCAACCCAACTAAACTGAATTGTACAACTTGTCGAGGAGTTGTTCTGGGTTAGCCAAAGGAATATGATCGGTAAGATCATCTTTGTCTTTGGATATGGAAGATTTGGAGAATCAGAACTGGGTCACTGGGGATGGGCCTTAAGACATGCAGACTTCCGCTTCTCTGTTGTCCGTCGCAACTAACCCTCCACTAATCCAGGAAGGGGCCACGGATTCCCCAGAAGGCCGATCCCCTGGAGCCGCCATGTTTACTCTTCATCAGGGAAGGACTTCACTGCGGAACATCAGAAGTAGCGAGGACACGGTGGCGTATGCACGGCACTGTCGAGTTCAGTCAGCAGCTGCCGTGGCGACGTCGGGAGGTATTATCAAATTTGTGACTTTTGTCAAAAGGAATTGGAGGCGCAATGGGGACAGTGGAGATGGCTTCATCTTGCAGCGAGACACACAACAACCATGAAATAGAAACCCTGTGTGAGTACCTGTTTTTGAGAGTGCATGATGTTTTTTTTTTTTTTTTTTTTTGGAGGGGCGGGGGGCTGAGGCAAGTATGGTCATGTGGCATAGATAGCTACACACACACTCTCTCACTTTGTCTTGGTATGGCCTTGGCACTGCCTCTCAGTATGCAAGACAGTCCAGCTGGGACAGCTTTGGTGGGTTTCAGTGGACATGAGGAGACACAGAGGGCGTACACTAAAAACAAACAGTCGGGCCACATAGCCTGCCTGCTTTATCCTCTTTGAGGTCAACGTTGCAAAAAAATATGGAATTTTTCTCTTAGCGCAGCAAATTGAAGTGAGACAGCAGCAGTACTAATGCCTGAGTTGTTGTAGCCTTGGGGCCGCACTTTTGGCCTGTTCAGCTTCCATTGCCACTCGTTGCGAAGGGTCTACCAAAACTAGAAATGCATGCTCGTAGACCCCCATCGCGTATCCCAACATTCTAATGTTGGCAAGTTCCGTTGTGTGGCAGTACTATGCTGTCATGTTAGTTACATAACTGAACTGACATTGCGGAAACACGAGTCAAGGACAAGATTAATCATTCCGAACCGGAAGTTTAACAACCAACACTGACTCTTCCCACTCTGTTGTGTGTTGTGTTTAAATGTCTGCCTCACAGTTCATAAATTCTTGGTTAGAATCTCGGCCTTCCCGTGTGGAGTTTGCATGTTCGCCCCGTGCTTGCGGCTTCATCCCACAGTCCAAAAACATGCGTGTTAGTTTGATCGAGTGCGAATGGGTTATTTGTGCTTGGCAGCCATGGAAGAATGCGATGAAGCCTCTTCGGGGTGCTGAGAGATGAAGCATCCTCAGTGCTCACACACACACACACACACACACACGCTGTCTCCATTTGCACCACAGGGGATCACCGCAGCCTCAGTGAAAAAAAACACAACAGGAAGTCTCTGACAGACGCGGCTATCTTCCCTGGAGATATGCCCGCCGAGCCAGATGTTCCTACTCTTTCCTCCGTCTCAATGTCTGCTCTTCACCCTTCCAACCTTTTCCCAGAGGTCCCGCCTACGTCTCCTTTTTTTCTTTTTAAACCTTTGACCTCTGATGCAGGAAGTGTTACCGTGTCGGCCGAGTCACCGAGGTGGCTCGTGTTAATCAACTCCATGTGCTCCGCGCTCCGATTGGTTCTCAGCGAGCGGCCAATGGCGGTGCTCCACCGTGGGGCCTCGTGGCGTCAAAACGCACATGAGTCTTTCTGCTCGCCGATACGTCTTCAAGCAAGGAGAGAGCGGATGACTTCATTTTCAAAACATTTGACTCCCGCTTGACATTTGTCGATGGAAAACGGAGATCCATCGCTCCTCGCCATCTGCGAGTGCTTTTCCCCCCCTCACAAGGTTAACCACCGTCCTCGAATTCAAATTCAATTCGCTTTCCATAAATTAGTTCAGAGCTACGCTTTTTAGGCTCTTACCAGGACTAATAAAATCACTCTGTCACGTTTGATCTTTAGTTCCCACAAAGAAATAGTAAGGTCAAACACCACTGGTCATGCGTTTCATACTAATAATTGTTTCCTGAGAGCTTCAATGGAAAATATTCCCCTTGATGAAAGCGAGATGTACTGTGGGAATGTGTCATTTGAATGCCACGACTCAAAGGGTTCAGTCTTGTAGGAAATTCAAATGTTCACTTTCTCGGTCGGCACACGTTACGTCCAGCAGTGTTTTGGACATTGGCAGACAGTTCTTATGGCCTTCCTTCACACCGCCGCCGTGGGTTTGAAATGATACAATCAACATCCGATAAAGTGTACACTTTCATGTTTCATTCCAGATATTTCACAAAAATATGGCATTCACCATTTAGGGATTACAGCCAGTTCAAGTACTGTACCTCCAAGTCATTGGACTTTTGATATAAGTGCAAATACAACCCCCCTATGTAATACCATTGCAGTCAATGATGCCACCTTTATTTGCTGACTGTTTGCAGGTCTGCCTTCAAAAGGACTCGATTTGCCTTTGCAGCAAATGGGCTCATTATCCATCTGCCCCGTCAGAATATCTACTACGAGTTATGACTGAATGTAAGCAGGGAATATAGCCTTAATGTTAGCGCCTTACACATGTAAACACAGCAGGAAAGGTGTCCCCTAAAACTATAGACCACTGACGTAGGTGATCCGACGGAATGTGAAAATGCTTTTAAGTGAACACAGGCCTCCGCAAAGATAACATTAATGAAATACCCTTTGCGTTGTGGGCTGCTAGTGTGTTTCACGAGTGTGCTGTGTGGATGCGCACGGAAACCACAGCCGAGTGTGAGCAAGATTTACTGCAACGCTGACAAGAAGGAAGCATTTGTGCTGAATGTTATGAAAACTGCTCTCAATTGTGTATATGCGCTCATGGGTGGGGGTGGTGTGGGGGGGGGGGGGGGGGGGGGGGGGGTCGGAAGCTTAGCCACAGGATTCAAAACAATTCAATATCTAACTTATACTGTAATAATGTGTATTGAATTTTTAAATATGTATCTGCCATACAGTAATGTTCACATTTAGGGTGTGCAAAACCACACAGGAAGTAGATCTGACCAATGGAGATTTAGGGTTTGGAAACACAACTTCATAAGTTGTACTGCTGCTGGTTTTGACTCTGAGGGTTTTTTTGTTTTTTTTTCCTCTGACTTTTTTTCAGTTTCTACTTGTTAGTCATGTTCACACACACACACACACACACACACACACACACACACGGCCTGCCCGGTTGAAGGGACTGAATTAAAAGAGACTTGTCTTCATAATATGTTTGTTTGATTTTTATGATGGGATGAAGAAAGTATCTAAGATGCAGGAAATGATCCACTATCATTGAATTGCTCCGAGATTTATGATTTATTTATGGCAAATAATGTATCTTTGTTCGTGTATCTATGCCAGTGATGTTTAGTGACAGGCAGAACACTTAACGTGTTAGTCCACCTTTTCCTATTCAGACAACAGAATAATTGTGTTCCACTAACAAGGGCCAAATTTCACACTAAGTAAATGTGTGAGTAAATTGAGAGGGAGATCCACTTTTTGTGACATTTTTGTTTGGTGCCATGCTGTTAGATTTTTTTCCAGTGGGTAGGAAAAAAAAAAAAAAAAAAGCTCAAGTACTGAGTAACTGGTGAGTAACTTCTGATGTATTTTATTAATCCTAGCATGATCATCAACTAGACACAAATTTAAACTGGGAATGTCCAAATGCAGATATTGCCCAACAATCTAACTTTAACTGAAAAAATAATGAATTCAATCTTTATAAAATAACACAGAAAAAGGCAAATTCTGCCCAAAGAAATTGTGTTCAATTAACTTTTTGTTTACACCCAGGAAACAGCACAATAGGCTCACCAAAGTAGAGATTACAGACGTTGTTCCCCCCCCCCCCCCAGGTTTAAAAAAAAAAAAAAAAAAAAAAGAAGTCACTCTGAAAACTTTGCGTCTGTGTGAGGCCGCAGAGACGTTGCGTGGCTCAAACGTCTGTCAAACGTCACGAGCAAGTTCCACTGGATTGGGGAAACGGAGTCACGTGACTGCGCCCGAGGCAGCGTTCTACCTGACAAAGCAAAACCGAGAAATTGCACAAGCAATAATACCAAGCGAGCAGAATGCAGCTCGATGTGGCGGAGCAAAAGTACCGTTTCTTCTGAACGAAAATATTTCATGAAAAAACTATCTGGCATTAAAAGTACTCTGAGGAGTACACTACTGTTCTGGAGTAAATGTAGCGCGTTCCCCGCCACCCCAAATATGTGCCTTGGCTCAATGAAGGTCCTCGTCCGCGCGTTCTTCTTGTGTTGACCTCTCAACAATGGACGGTGCCGTGCACACAGGTTGGAGGTAAAGATGCAGCAGATGAGTGCACAAGTAAAGACAAGTCAAAGGAGAAATCAACTGTTGTCCTGTGTGAACATGCACACACTCTTGCTGTTCTGTCTCGTGATTAATGTAAAGCACACACATCCACAATGTTCCCCATTCACTTTCTCTGAATGAAGGGAGGGGAGCTTTCCCCGCCACCACTTGGGATGGCGGTCACATGACCCCGCATTAGGGGGGGGGCGGGGCTTGAAGCTGCAGCAGTGCAGCTGGAGCTTGTGCACGTTGAGGAGCGAGCGAGAGAGGAAGAGCAGGAAAGAGGAGAAGAAGAAGCAGAGGAGGGTTGGGTGAGTCGAAGCCGTTTGTGTGCTTGTTCGTCTTTCAAGCCCGGGGAGCGATTTCTTTGAATGGGAGGGAGGAGGAGAGAAAAGCGGAGTGTGAAGTTGATTGGAGCTTTGAGGTGTTCCAGTGGGCTTGTCAGGTGTGCTGGTCAAGTTGAGCTTGTGTTTGGCAGGAGATCAGTCAAAAGCAAAGGCTCATGTTTAGCCTTTGCTATCCATCCCATTCTGTGTGTGAGAGAGCTTTTTTGTTGTTGTTTTGTTTTGTTTTGTTTTTGAGTGGGTCATATCTACCAGTACTCCCCCACACATTCTCCAGCCCATCTACCCACCCCCCTCCTTAGCTCTCCCTCCCATTGTGTCGTGCATATGCATGGTTAATCAACGTGCTTCACTGTGTGTGTGTGTGTGTGTGTGGGGGGGGGGGGGGGGGGGGGGAAGGTTACTTCTTATGGGCTCCAGAGTTGTGCTGTAGAACAAAGTTTGAGACCCTAAAGTGATGGAGCCACATTCAAAAAGTTGTTTTTCCTCTTCTGGATGTTGCTGGCAAAGGTTCAGGAAAAGTTGACTGGTTCAAACTGTGTTGCACAGCAGGAACCCCTCACACTGCGGTTGCTCGGTTCTAACGGAACCACATTAGGTTCCCAGTCGTCTTTAATGCGTCCGTAGTTTGGTGTTGCCGAATTCTAACTTGATTTTTGCGCATATGTTCGAGCCACAAGTGAATGGAGTGAGCAAGAAACCCTTTCCAAACTCCCAGTATTCAATTAAGACATCACATGCTTCAATATTTCTGGTTAGCGTCAATTGACTCGTTACGGTGTGTCTCAACGGGCGTCAAAGCCACTACTCGGCCTCTGTTTTCATTGTGCTCACTGTTTGAAACCGTTTTTATGGATTGGGTTAAATGACTATTAGAGCTCAGTGTCAAAATACACAGCGAGTAAAGACCAAAATAAACACACATGCTAACATTACCTTACCCTGCAATATTATGCCCCACATTCTCCACGTTGCTGCAGCAGTACGTTACTTACTACACTCAGTCTCTACAATGCAAGTTCAGAATTATTGTATGATTTGAGAATACATGGCTAGAAATGACCAAAATAAACACGCACGCTAATGTAAGCTTCTCTTGCTGTTAGCACCTCTGTTCATGCGCATTAGTTCCAGACGCTACAGTATTATACAGTACTTAGTCTCAACTTTGCTGCAGTCGTCCGTTTATTTGCTGCCCTCAGTCTCCTGTCGGATTAAATTGCTTTCCTTACTATGGATATATAAATATACGAGCGTCTCGTTCCGACTTTCAATGCGGCATGGATTTCCCATTTTCATGTTGTGCCATCCAAGTTGCTGTTAATGGAAAGAGAAGGACGTTCCAAGAAGGCGACAAATTACAAATTAAAGCCTGCTTTAAAGCGTTACCGTAATTTCTCATGTGTAATGCACACTTTCCCCCCAAAGAAACTGTCAAAAGTCAATAGTGTGCATTATACATAGGTATAGGGGGAAAATGAAAAAGCTTTCACATTTTCTAAATGTATGCCGCCACCTAGAGGTTATGAAAAAGGTGTAGCCTGCACTTTCATTCCAATATGACAGGGAGGACGTATGACTGCATATCCTGTATGTACAGTTGTGCTCATAAATTTACATAGCCTGGCAAAATTTGTGAAATATTTCTTTTTTTTTAAAATATGACTGAACAACAACCATCATTCATTTCTTTATGTTTATGTTTTGTTTAATGATATTGCTTTTCTGAAATGCTTGACAGTTTAATTTGAATCCCATTCAAATAAAATTAAATGTTTCGCCGAGCCCTTCATGCTTTCTTTAAAGAATTGTACCCATCTTACATATTCTGCCTGGGTAATCAACCATATGAGCACAACTGTGTGTTTTCTCATTTACTAAATAAAAGTAAGGCTGTGAATTTCAAAATAAGAGCAAGTAAATATAAAAGTATGATACGTTCAAATAAAGTGCTCAACTTCAGAATAATTCTTTGAAAAAAATACTTCGTTTTGATCATATGGGTAGAAGCAAAATCACACATCGTAAAAACGCATTATACATAGCTAGAAGGGTTTTTCCAGAATTTTGAGGTCAACTTTGGGGGTGCGCACTATACACGAGAAATTACGGTAGCATATGCTGTACCAAAAAGAAGTGTCAAGATAGAAACAAAGTGTTCTTCATCTGTTCCTACTCACACTTGGATTGCAGTTGTACAATATTTGGTGGAAATGAGTAATTTGAGATTTTCATCTGGTGTTAACTGCTTTGGCCAGGATACTATATATCGTCTAGTGAAATCCTCTCCACAAGGCCTGAGGCAGTTTTCCCCACACTAAACCTTATGCCCCCCACCCCCAAATTCAATTCATTATTCAGGGAGCCATAAAAGAAACCGCTTAATCAATGTAATGTGGGTGTCCATCCATCCATTTTCTCTAGCGCTTGTCCTCATTCTGGTTGTGGGTAACTGGAGCCTATCCCAGCTGGTTTTGGGAATGAGGCGGTGTGCACCCTGGACAGGTCGCCAGTCAAACGCAGGTCATTGCAAACGACACACTGGAGTCAAGTCGCCAGCCTTGGGACAATCATAGAGCAGGAATTTTGTCTTTCATTTTATTTTTTGATGAGCAGATATTAGTTTCCAGCACTGAGTGATGATATCTTTGAGGTGAAAAGACATCAGGTTATTAATAGAGGCACACCTGTCTTTTGTTAGTATCCTTCGGGCAGCCATGACCAAGTGGCTCAGAATGCGGCCTGCAATAATACAGCCCCAGGTTTGATACCTCGACCGGCATAGGCACTCGACACGCCGTGTGTCAGTCAGTCGGGTGTCCACTTGTGTCACTGTGTTGGCTGCTGTGATTTTAAATTAGGAGCTCACAGTCTTGATGGAAAAGAAAAAAAGGCATTCTAAACTCTAATATTAAAAGATTCTTTTTGTATTTCAGAATAACTTTCCCTTAGGAAAAAAACAGAAATGGAAATACTGTGTTTCATAGTCAAACAGCTGCGTTCCAAAAATCGATAACTCTCCAGGCAACTTTTAAGTAACTAAGTATTTGGACATTCTTAACCATCATACAACTCACCAACATAAAAGCGATAAAAGTCTTGGTGTAAGCCAGCCATGTATTATTTTATGTTGTCACTCCTCAAACAAGAGTGAGGAAGTTAGTCACTGTAAATGGAAAAATAATCCCATTCTCAAGGCTGTTCCTTAAATGTTGCAAAAAACGGCAAAGAAAAAACTAAGCAAATGCTCAGTATGAGCTTATTGGAGGTTTCCTGATATCATATGCAACGACATGCGACTCCGAAATAGGGCTGTCACTGAATATTTTTAGAATTATCTATCGATTACTCCATCAATTCATCGCATACAAATTATTTTGCATTAAAGGATTTCAAAATCTGTTTCCCTCGGATTACTGTTTATGAATCGATGTTAGGGGAAACAATGGCTCTAAACGATTACCAAAATAGTTGTTGATTAATTTTAGGATCCATTAGTTTTTGATTCATTGATTAATTGTGACGACTTCAGAGTAATTTTCTACCTTTTTACTACAATTACAAGATGAAAATTGTATGGTGCCCTATTCAGATTTTGAAGCAATGTTTTTCATAGGAAGTCATGGAAATACAAATGATCTGTTCCACTGCTATTATGATCACCATAACACCTGTATGAACTGTATCGGCAATATTTTAAATATTCAAATGAACTGTCCTACAAGTTTCAGAATAAGTTAACTACTAATATTAGCAAAATCGAAACATGATAAAACTTCGCTAGCGTTCTAATGACAGATGATGACTGACTGAGATGCAACGGGTCTTTCCACAGTATGAGAACTTTTAAAGTTCCGATTCGTCCAATGAATGTCAAAACGGGTTGTCCACTAAAAAAACGTACAAATGGCAGCCCTTGCCAGGGCTGGTCCTTCCTTTGCAGTCTGGCCAAAAAGCCGTAGACGAAGCCAACTTCCGTAATCACTTGATGCTCACTCAACTGAGCTATGCTGATTTTTCATGTGATTGTCATACATGACAGTGGTTTCAAGTCTAGATTTTTTAGCACCTTTGGATGCATATTTTTGGGGGAAAATCGCATTGACTTGAGGTTCCACTGTAAACGTCTCGCAGTATTGAAAAATTTTGCTTCCAGATGCTGCAAAATGACAATTTATTGCACATGCAAGTTATGTCGAATTGACATCCATTTGGAAGCTCGGTCTTGCATAGGTTCCATTATGATGAACAACCTCCTCCTCCAAGCCCTGACAGCCTCTTTCCTACTTTATACGTGGTGTTTGTACGATTTTCTTTGCACTATATCTGCATTCAATCGGAGCTATTTGTCGTTGAATAGTTCCACTTCTGGCTGTATCCTCGGACTTCCCTCGCCATGTGTCTCACATACGAACAGTTGTTGTCAGAAAGCCTGAAATCACAGCACGACTCAGACCTCCCTACGATGTTGGCCTTTGCTTTGTCATTCTCTCAGGGGCTATTTACACAGGTAAAAAACACAATGTTTAGGGCGTGTTTGTCGATCAATGGTGTTTTGAAGGAAAGCAAACAATTGAGTGGTTCTCAAATGCTGGATTTACACGGCATGGTTATTTATTTCTTACATTTTTTTGTAGGTACGAATGTACAAACACAAGCGTCAGTTTTTGTGTAAACTTCAGTATGTGCATACAAATGTCCATTACTTCGATGTCATTGTGGTGTTTTTTCCCCCCTATCTCACCATCCTCCATTCGGCATGGACTCCTCTATCGACAGCTGAACTATTGCAGGACAGGTCATTAGCCGTGTTGCCTCAGTGAGGAAAGTACGATTTCGCCAGCCAGTCACGCCATCTGCTTTGCTCCACTTTACCCCTCAGAGGTGAAAACTCTGTGGGCCAACGTGGTGCTGAAAGATGAAAAGGGCCAAGAGCATTCTTCGGAGCTTCTCTGAAGCGCCCATGTCTGTCTGTTTGCGGCAGCTGTGGCTGTCATCGACAGGCCCCCTTCTTAGCCTTTACCCCCATCACGTGGTGTCTAGAAACGCGTCAGGATTTTTAATCAGGATGTTCTTTGGATTTTATAGGGTTTGACCAGTGGCGGTAATAATTGGTATGTGTGAAGTGTACGATCGCAAAGGGCAGCATGGCAGCATCGGTGTGTACCTCGCTTTTACTCCGCGAGAATCAGTCAGTAATGTCACAGAATGCAGAGAAACATAGCACTCCTTTAAAAAAAAGTTTTTACAAGACATTCAGTTCCAGGCGAGCCAATTACTCTCAGATTTAAAAGTATTGCCCTCGAAATTATGCTTGGCCCAAAACCTTTCGGTCCCTTCCTGCAAGAAGTGACTCTGACTGGAAAACGGGAAGCTATTTGGATGGTTCACAACCGCCTCTGCGTCAGCAGTTATTACGCTGCTTTTTCCAAAACAAGACGTTTTGTTTTGTGAAAGACTTTCATCATTCTTTGGCCAAGGTAACTGAAACATAAATTATTCACAGTCTTGAGCTGGCTTTCTGTGAAAAATACGCACAGTAATGCTGTAATGGCCATCTGACAAAAGGTCTGCTGTCTTCAGACCGCAAATAACAATCAGCCTTTTCCATGAAAATGCAACAAAGGTCATAGAAAAATGGGCAATTCATCTGCTTGCGCACCTTCATTTTTTATTTGCAATTTAAAAAAATGCTTTCCTGACAACGCTGAGGAAAATACACCATAAAGGTTTAGAAAGTACTTAATTGTGCATATTTAAATACTAATTAACGTTCATATGCCAATACACGCGCTGTGTCCGAAATCATACACTCACTCACGACTCACTATTCCCCATGTAGGGTTGCAGTATATTGTGCACTATAGAGTGAGCTCATTCATAACAGCTTTCTGACACAACACGGCATTGCAGCGCATTATTAAAACGAGAGCATTTTGGAAACAAAAAAAGTTACTTACAATTATAGGAAAAATTCTCCCCCACCGTCCCACCAACATCTTCTCTGAAGATGCAATGCATTATGGTATATGACGACACTGTGAGTGGCCATTGGTGGGTCACTACCTTTTGCTTTGTGGGAAATTTTGAGTGCACTATACAGCGCGCTGAATTTGATCCCAAAGCAATTGGACGCTACTACAAAATGCCGTAACCACGAGTGCACTATATAATGGTTAGTGAGTGATTTCGGACACAGCCATGATCTCACCAGAATTCAGCAGGAAGAAAGTAGTCTTTGTGTACCCTTTAAAAAAAAAAAAAAAAAAAAAAAAAAAAAAAAAAATTTGTAGTATTAATTTTATTCACATTTGAATATGAAATGCATATACTATAATTGTGTATTTATTCATATTTATATGATAAGTCAATGTTACATGAGACTGATGCTTTATTGCAAGTATCATCAGTATAGTTATTGACATTTAATTTTCTATGCATTATCTATAATGCATAGAAAATTATATTCTATGCAGTATAGATAATGCATAGAGAGTTATATTTATATATTCATATTCTATTTAAATATTGAATATTATAATAATCGTTATTTCTATAGTATTTTCTCTCTCTCTCTCTAGCTATCTATCCATATGCACAAACAGTATCATATTTATTATTTGCAGCGTTGGATTAATTTTTACGATTTTATAATTTTTGAAAAATTAAACAAGTTATGTTCTTCGGACAACTTTCGAATAACTTAAGCATGATTGCAAAGTCTTGACGCGCAAAAAATGTTGCGCTGATCATTTATTTCTTCTTTATTTTGAATACATCCATCCATCCTCTTTCTCAACAGGCAGTAAGTGGAATGATCCTCCCTTCTTTTTATAGTTCCACCAGTGGGCCAATATTGTAAAAGAAAGAGTTGGGGTGGGGGTCGGGGGGATACTGTATGTGAGGGCAGACCAAGATAAACAGTACATGTACACCTACAGGAAAGGAGGAAATTCAGTCAAGGTGAACCAGGGCAAAAATCCAGGGGTTTCCTCTCATGAGAGCCATGTTTTTTTTTTTTTTTGGCTTTTTTTCCCCCCTCTCGAAATAGCAGACGCTTATAAGTGCATACAGTGTTTAAGGACTGTCAGTAACCATTTGAGTGGAAGCGCAGATAAGCCTAACCTGCCTGGAGAAGAATTTTAGCAGTTTTGGGTTGGTATGATTCCATTGTGAATCGAGCAGCAAATAAAGTTCCTCTGAAATGGGTTGTAACTACCTCATTTGCTTCTGAGCCCATTTGCACTCTTTTGCTAAGAAAAACACAAAAACAATCTCTCAGGCCATATATTTGAGCACAAACGGTGGAGCAACACATTTAGACATGTAATATAACAGTACTCAGTCATTTATTCTTTATCCTCTGCAAGGAGCTGTGACGAGCTGATATCTGTCTGTCTGTCTGTCTAATTCTGTCATGTAATACATATTTTTCATTCATTTCATTTATTTAGAAAATAATGGCTGAATTAATGCCCCCCCCCAAAATATTACAACGGTCTTGATAATGTTCTGTAAATGCTCAATGGACCGAATGGAAGTACGACACGGGCTGTACGTGGCCCACGGGCCATACATTGCCTACTACTTTAATTGATGTGCCTCAAGCGGCAAAATAACTTGATTTGACTGCGTATTGCTCCTATTTAGACTATTTCTGTACCTTATTGCATCTTTTGTAATAAAAGGGCAGAAAAGACATTTTGCTCACTCGTACAAATCCTCCCACCCTAATGTTTTAATGTTCAGTACCAGTCGTCGACCGCAATACCACACACAAGCAGTTGCATCATTAGGGTTCATGACGTGTTGTATATTCCATGAGTCATTTTTTTTCTATTTTTCTCTGCTGCTGCTTTTCCTCCCCAAAGGCTTTTTCTAACGCGTGGGACAAAGATAAGCAGAATAATATACTGTGTGCATTCATTTTGTGATAGAAGATGACCCAGTATGGACGTTCGTGTCTGCCAAAACCTGACCCAAGTTTCTTTTCATTGAGAGAGTGGAATCGTCTTTGATGGGATCTGTCCACTCGTGCACAAATTAAAGCCTGAACTCATCTCCAGCCATCCAACAGAGCTCTAGCCTCAGCTAATCCTCTTTCAAGTCACAAGGTGAAGACAGAAATCATCTGATATGATGTTTTTATTGGAAGGAGACTTGTCATAGTCTGAACATCTGCTTTCAATTCACACTGTTTTCATTGAGGGAGTTAAATGAATAACGTTGTCAGTGGGTCAGCTATTTGAATGTATTTTATTGTGAGGGGTCAGGTGTTGATGATACAGTGGACCGGAAAGGAAATGGTGGAAATAAGAGTCATCTGTGCCAGAGTCAAACTGCTTCCATCAAAAAGAAGTTGACCTCTGTAGAATAAAACTTAAAAACGCTGGCGGTTTGAAACATGCACAGGCAAAGATTGCGTGTTTCTGGGAGATGAATCTCTTCGCATTTCCACCAAAAACATCTGACTTTGCTGTGTATAAAGGAGATATAAAAAGTCTACACACCCCTGTTCAAATGCCATGTTTTTGATCTAAAAAAAACAAATGAGATCAAGATAAATCTCTGCAAAACCTTTTCCAGCACTACTTTGAATCTGTCACCTGTACAACTCAATTGGGGAATAAAAATAAATAACTGAGATAATGTGGTGTGCACACCCTCTGATCACAATGCTCAGAATTAGCTTACACCATTCAAACTCGTGTTAAATGGGAGTCACTGCCACCATGCAAACTGCCTCTGACTAAAATGAATTTCAGAGGTTCTAATAGGCTTTTCCTGAATTATTTTTCTTTCTAGCAGCAGCCTAAATGCTTTTGTGTTAACACTGACCGCTATTTCGAACACGCCAAATCAGATTTTTCAAGTTGTTTTTCAAATTCTGAAGTTCGATTATTTGTAGGTAGAGCGTAGTCTCTCAAGTGGTTTGACTCCATGAAGTGGTATAGCTGTGTGTTTTAATCTTGTGTCGAGATTTGCACGTCACGCAGTAGTGGTAAAATGAGTCACGCTTTTACGTCTCTGCTCATTTGTCGCGCAATTACTCATCCGGAAAGGCTGCCAGTGTGGCAAAGGTCATTAACGCTGTTGTCTTTGTGGCGCATTAGAACGCTCTAATTAAGATGTGACGCATGAGACGCCCCTGCAGCCTTGACACTTAATGAAATACATAATCATATGTTAGGCAGTGGCGGGATGGTGCTTATGGCCAAATAGCCTTAACAAAATAATTAAAATAAAACAGGTCGTGCTTGGTTTCTCTGCACACGCCCAGCTTTAATTTGGTTGTTGTTGTTTATGTACTTGTCCTGGCCAGAGTGTTGCTGGAGTCTTAGAAGCACAAATCTCTGACTGCAGATGGCCACAGTGTCCAGTAGGCTGCTCGGCGGCAGACCCGAAACATGTCAGTAGAGCTCATTTGCGGCTTCTCGCCAACTAACGACACTGGGATCGACCAGTCTAGTGAAGGGGTCCGAGAAACGATTCTGTTGGATTGGCCGTCACGTCCACTGAAGATAAATGATAAATGATATATCTCATCCTGTTCCATCTGACCGTCTACGTTCCCCAGCGAGAGGTTCCTTGAGGATAGTGACGTGGCTCGAAATCAGCTCCGGGCCACCGTCAGGCACTATTCGGAGGATTCATGTTACAGCGGGGATTAATCTGAAATCCCTACTGTCAGGTTTGCCTTTTGCTTATGACTTCAATGTCCTCCATGAACTGTTCCATTTAAATATATTTACCAGCGCGAGGGAGGTTAAGCGCGGTAAAAATAGTTTCTTTACGTAATGATCTTTTGGAGTATGAAATAGGGAAAATGCCTCTTAAAGCCAATGTTGTGAAAAATGACAGCATTATTGTTTTGGTCTAAATGCTGAAATTGGTACATACGCTGTTAGTGCTTTTCCAGCCAAGTTGCCCTTTACTCCACTGCTTATGTACCTGATGCAGCTCCATCACTTACATCTCTTAAATACATGAAGACAAACAACATTAAAAATACAGTTTGGGATAAGACTTGGTAGGACACGCACTTCTTGTAAATGCTTATATTGTTTCTTTACAAACTATTGGCTTGGCATGTGTATTGCGGTGTTTTCAGTTGTTTTTGCAAATCTAGGTTGTGAAATGTTTCACACCTAGATCGTATTATTAAGTTCTAAACAACAAGGAAATAATCAAGGCTGCAGCTATCGAATAATATCATTAGAATCAATTCATTATATATACTATTTATTTTTCATTATGAAACAACAATACCCATCCAAAATATGTATGTGAGGCGCAGGTATTATTTTTGTCCATTTGAGGTCACCATTCCCATATTCTACATTGTAGTATTTGTGACTTTGAATTTGTGTGTGTGTGTGTGTGTGTGTGTGGCTGGCCTGGCCTGGCCTGTGTGTGTGTGTGTGTGTGTGTGTGTGTGTGTGCTGATACGCTAGTTAGTTCTAGTGCTTAGTTAATAAGACAAATTGCACCGTATCTTCTTTTTAAGTCCTTCTTTTAGCACTTTTTCATACTGGCTCGCCATCATTGTACCAACTAATTTCTACACAGAGTGGTGCGTGGGTCTGCAGTAAAATTTTCACATTTCTTTCAAATTATTGGAGTTATTCTGTTAATCGTTTCACCCTTCGTTTTATTGTTGTGAACCTTTATTATTGTATATCATGTCAGGTTTTAAATATTTTATCATTCTAAAACAAGCACAAAAGCACAAAGGGAATTTAACCACTGAAGAACTAGAATAAAGTTAAAACTAGTACTCACCCTTTGAAGACGCACCAAACGGAAAGGGGGGTATCGGTGGAATAAATAAAGTTTTGTCATATCTGATGACCCGCATGGCTCATATTTTACCACATTAAATTCCATTCCTGGCTCCACGGTTATATTGTCAAACGTTTCCTCTTGGCCGTCACGTTCGTTGTCTTGGATCGCATCCGATTATACATTGGGTTGCGGCTCATCTCTGTTTACTGGGATTTGGCCAAAGCACAGTGAAAACATTCATGCGGTCAAATCGAGTGGGGAGTTGCGAGCTGAAAAGCGTTGGAAGATGCCACAGAGGGTGCAAGTAGGTGTGGTGCACCCTCGTGTACGCTCTGAAACTACAGCTCTTTTGTCTTTCACTGGCGGATAAGCGAAGGTGGATTGAGCGGAGGGAACTTGAGAACAGCCTTGTGCTGTCAAAGCCTGCACACAGGGGTGCAGCAAGACATTTTTGGGCCTCAATGAAAACACGATTTGATACTTTACTGTAATGTTCCTTTGAGGCCTCTATAGGGCCCCTCAAATCTTTTAGAATATTACTTTCTGTCAGTAACTAACAAAATTGCAAATTGTGCTGTTGCCACGTCTGTCATATATGATGGAGACTTTATTTGGTACACCTGCACAATCTAATGAAATTCAAGAGCTGTGTCCAAAATCCTGCATTACAAGGATAATAATTTTGATTGAAACTGTCAGAGTTATTGATTTAACAATAAGTTTTATTATTGTGGTTGTAGTTTGCAGTCGTGCAGAACTGCACCGCATCATAACGGCAGCTGTTTCCAATAAAGCTGCTTGGCAAGCCTGCTTATTTCCATTTCAAATGATGCCCCATTTGTAAGAAACGTGCATTTGTGGGATGGTCGCCCATGTAAAACGTTCCAAATGTTTGCCGGCCAATTCCAAATGGCTTATTCTGCTGTTGTTTTTGACTCTTGTGTGATGTGCTTTGCTGGAGTGGATGATTGAAGGCTTGTAAACAACAGTAACTTTCAATGTTTTAACAGGCGCACGAAACTTCCTGTTTTTGCCGTTGGCTTAATAGGACTCTCGGATGGTGGTATCGAGGGGCTTTTTGCGGAGATGGCAAAAGGTAATCAGACTCGGTGCTTTAAAAGTGAAAGATGCAGGTTGTCAAAATGCTTGCAAGATTTGAATGTAGCCTCATTTCAGCCCCCCATCTCACTCAACGAAAAAAAAAAGAGCAACTCGTCGCGATCCTCTGGCTGCCTCAGTAGCGAGACTTGCATACTGCTCTCACTGAGAGAGAGAGAGAGAGAGAGAGAGAGAGAGAGAGAAAGAGAGAGAAAAAACAATTCTGCTTACATATGGCATGTTGTTGGATGAGAGCTAGCTACCATCGGCTAAACTTTGATGCTATCAAAACAATGTGTTGCCATTGCTTTACAAATGTCATTCACCACGCAGCAAAAATGCATTAAAAAAAAAAAATCCTATTAGTGTTTTTTTTTTTTTTCAGATTCGGTTGGGGATTTTTCAACACTAGACGCGGGTGATTTTTAGGCATTTGCCATAAATCGTTCTTGGCGCCGATAACATTGAAGAATTCTCTTGCCATGGATGAGGAATATCTTACTTGGGTACAATTACACATCATGTGTACTTCCCATCATCTTGTGTTTGTAAGCAAAGAGTACTGTGATAGCGTCAATCAAATCTGAGCATTATTAGCTTTATAATGGCAAAAATGTCATACAGCCTGGCTTCTTTAAGATTATGCGGGTGCATATAATATTATGGCTTCTCCAATTGAAAGGATTTGACTTACGGCTCCGGTGGATTTGTGAGATTCATTTGAATTTTGAAACGCACCGCATACAAACTGTTTGTGCCGATTCGACTTCAGGTGTACCGTGCAAATGTGCAAGTCTGCAGTTTGCACTGGGAGACGACTGCGGCGTTTTGTGCCATTGCGCAGGAAGTGTTGGCTCCTCCCACAGAGACAAGCGTGTGGTACATACCAGCGCAGTTGGCCCAGTTGTGAATCTTTCTCTTTGCTTGTTGCAACAGTGCCTGGGCCCATGCCGTATGCTGCGTTTGTATTTCGTTTTTTCCTGTCTTGCTACACCTCCTCTTCAGTAGAGAGGTGAGGCGGGATTTGTAGTTGGTAGCGTCCGCCTGTTGAGCCTTCATAAATCTTCAATGACGCGCACCTGTAAGGTACAGGTAACTCAAAAATGTTAGGTGTAATGTCTGCTTGGTTTATTCTCATCTGCCGATGTATTATTTTAGGTACAATTGAGTAAAAGTAAAGCAGACGGGAGTGTTTCACGGGAATAACACTGAATTGAATTGCTTGTAGTTAGATATGTAAATGTGAGACAACCATCTCTGGTATGAAAGTCTGTTACTCATCGAGTCACTCTCTCCATACTTGCTTCAGGGTCAGAAGTCAGTCTGAGCCACGGCAACATGTCCGACTACACCAAGCCACACCACCCCAACCCGCCGCACGGCAAAGGGGACAAGGCCCAGCACGGCGGCGGCGACTTCAGCTATGTCGGCATTGACGCCATCTTGGAGCAGATGAGGAGGAAGGCCATGAAGCAAGGCTTTGAGCTCAACATCATGGTTGTGGGTGAGTCTCACCTCTGTGGATGTAAAGCAAACACTCATTTTAGCCTTGAGCGGTTCGCACATCCACCTCACAGTTCTAAGGTGAGGGGTTGAAATCCGGTCTCCGGCCTGCCCGAGTGGAGTTTTCGTGGTCTCCCGGCACTTGGCGCGGGTTCCGGCCAGTACTCTGGCTTCCTCCCACATTCCCAAAACATGCTTCTTAGATCAATTGAAGACTCTAAATTATCCTGACGTATGAATGTGAGTTGGCTGGTGACCTCTTGCCCTACGTCAGTTAGAATAGGATAACAAACTCCAGGACGGCTGGAGTCGAGATTCGAACCCCCGAACTTCAGAACTGGAGACAGACAAGATTTGTTTGACTGTGCCATATTTCTTCCAGAAAATTCTGGTGACACACCACATTTTTTCAGACTTTTGGAGCATTTGAGTTTGGCGGTTGCACTGTTTTCTTTTTGTCGTGACTCGGTGAAGGCATGATTGCACATTCTATACATCTGATAAACACGATGATGAAAACTCCCCCGGGGAAAAAAAATAGCCAGCATCCCTTCCGTTATCACAGGTTGAAAAAGGCTGATAAATGAACTGTTTATTTTTTTTAACGGTGGCTTAACTGTTCCCATTGTTGCCGTGTTCCCTCGCATTTGCATATGCATTCGTGCCAATGTCAGATCAGGAAGTACGGCGGTGGCGGCGGTTCAGTAAAAACTGAAGTGTAAAGTCACGCTTGCTTTCAGTGCGCCACTCGTCTGGGTCAACATTGTATGCATTACCAGCCTCTGACCATAACTCATCGAGTTCACCGGCCTCGTTCCTCGGTCATGCTTTTGTCGGCAGGGGCATATATATTTATCGTAAAAATAATTCAAGAAGACTTTAACTGCTCACCAGACTCCACAGAGCACACGTAGCCGATGCAAAAGCCAAACTTACTTACTCTCAAATAAATAGCTTACCTTTCAGACCGTCCTGTCCTTTTTTTTGTTTGTTTGTTTTTTATTTATTTATTTTTATTTTTTTTTGGGTTTGAAACAGCCGCACATGTTTCCAATACAACCCAAAGCTGTAATTTTTTCATGTGTTTACAACAGTTATTGACTCAGCACTCAATTCAATAAAGACAATCACATGGTAACCATTATGAATATTTTTGGGGTTTGGCTGCCACATTCCAAAATGTGGAACAAAGCAGTTCTTTTTATGGATGAACTTCAGGGCGGAATTACTAACACGAAGTGCTCAACTCTGCACGGAACCAGCAGTGTGGACATAAATATAAGTAAGTGGTTAATTTGTCATGTTAAGAAATATACCTTTAATTAAGGGCAGGATGCGTCGGCTTTCGTCTCCTCGCTCGCTCGTCCGCGTTTTTGGCGTGGAGCCCGAAGAAGTGGGGCCGTGCATGCAATTACGCTTAATTTCCATTTGGAAACGTCTCTCATGAAAAACAAATAAGCACAGCGACTCAGCGAATGATGTTGATGTTTGGTTTGTGTGACGATCATGTCGCAAGTATGAGGGGCTGTTAGGGACTTGATTCAGGATTTAAAACAAATAAATGAATAAGTGCGAGAGGAGATGCGAAGACTCTCATTCGAAGCTGTAGGATTCCAGCATCTCGCAATACTTCCGATGGCAGAGATGCGCAAGCGAGTGGAATTGTTGTTGAGTCTGTTGATGTTAGTCGCAATTTTATTACATAGTGAAAACGTATGTAGCAGCTAACTGTCCAAGCTGAGCGTTTCTACTTCTTTTTACAATGATACCACAATTAACAATGCTAAAGGAGCCATGTTATGCAATTGTTTTCTTCCTCGCCCGACCATTACACCCTCATCATTAGGCGTGTGTTTGTGAGCGTTTTATTGTTTTAACGTTTAATTAGCAGTGGCTAACTTATTTTTACACCTGTGCGACAGCTCAAAATGTTATACTACAGCACATTATTCCTATTGACATTATTTCGTATGGGAATAATTAGTTCCAAGTCTGGACAAATGCCTCTGTTGACCATGAGAACACATTCCTTTTGACAATCATCGTTCCATTGTGAATTTAAGCGCATGTAGGAGCATACATTTTACACGGAGGCGCGGTGTCACGCTTATAGGAGAAAATCACGCACGGACACAATGGAAAGTCATATTTCACTTGATTTTAATTCGGTATGCCTGCTACGCATGACAGCTCTGATTTCAAGCCCTATAAGGTTTTAGCATGTACAAAAGCACGAGGTAACGCATTCCTGCTGCGTGACAGCTGGCTCTATTCATTGATTTATTTTGCATATCGAAAGTACAGTCGACGTCAGCTGTACCGAGAATGAGATGCAATGTATGACTCGGAACGCCGGATGTCCCGAATGTGATGCATTTTAATCACTGCCGCGGGCCAACTCGCAGATTTGAGGCCGACATGTATCGGCTTGCTTTATCACCCCGAGAGCAAATGAACCGCTTGCGTAGATGATCAATCGCTGTGTTGAAAATATCAATTGAAGTCCTCCTTCAAATGATTTTTGAGTAGGAGTTACTAGTCTGTGAGTTTTAGTGCTGTATATTCTTTGTTATTCATAACACTACACAAAGAGTGCTTGGTTGATATCCGCACCGCCGTGCAAGATTATGTTATCCGTGCCACACCAGCTGACCTTGTAAATCACCGCAGTGGAGTGTGCATGAAACATGGACGAATGAGTTGATTGGTTAAAAAGTGTGTTTGTGTGTTTTTCACAAACTACACGTGTCCTCTTGACCTCCATAGGTTCTTCGTGCGACCCCCGCAGCTGTCCTTACGACTCTCATGCTCCATTAAGTTGTGCGCGCGCGCGCTTGAGTGATATTTTTCTTCAGGTGTGCCCGTTTGGAGAGAAGCATGTATGAAGGATCCTTGGGAAGAGCCTTACATTTGATTGACCAATATTAAGACCTTAATTATCTTTTAAAAATGACCGTTTGTAGGTCTTTAAAATGTCGTGTACAATTACAAAGAAAACATTTCATTATTTCCTATCTCTACTCCGGTCAACTTTATTTCACGAGCACGTAAAAAAACCAAAAAAAACCCCGGCAGCTGTAACAAAGCGCTGTACATCATAAAGATTGAACATAAAATAATCATTGTAATAACAAAATAATGACATTATCCTTCTTTAAAAACAACATCCTGCAGCACGTCCTCTGTTTCCCAGATTAAACTGTCACCGTCCATATGTTAGCCGCCTGCTTTTCCGCCAGTGGCCTGTTGGTAGTTTGAAGGTTGAATGTAAGGAGTAAGGACAAAGTATATTTCCTAAAATAGATGCAAATAGTTTGCGTTAAATAAATGCCGCAAGCTGCAATCACTGTAAAATGCTTCATAATTCTAAAAATAGATTCACATTACATATTAAAATATTGCCCACTGTATTCAACTACAAAGTGTCAGTTTTTTAAAATGGTCTTTAAACAAAGTCTTACATATGGCTTCCTTCAACCCGCAGATGCCCTTTTCTAACATTTATTATTATTTTGTGTGTGTGTGTGTGTCTTTATGGTGGACAGGGCAAAGCGGCTTGGGCAAGTCCACTCTGATGAACACGCTGTTCAAATCGAAGGTGAGCCGCAAGTCGGTCGAGCCCAACGCGGAGGACAGGATCCCAAAGACTGTGGAGATCAAGTCCATCAGTCACGGTAGGACATCGCTCTCATCTTGCAGCGATTCCCATGCATCCATCCATCACCCCCCCACCTGACCCCCCCCACCCCACCGAGCGCTTTTCCCGTTCAGGGTCACGGGCGGGCTGGAACCTAATCCCAGCCGACGTCCAGCGAGAGGCAGGGTATACCCTGAAATAATCGGCAGTCGATATCATGGCACATGTAGACTGACACACATTTCAAGTATTCAATGAATCTGCCGTGCATGTTTTCTCCATGCAGATATTGAGGAAAAAGGTGTGAGGATGAAGCTGACGGTCATCGACACGCCAGGCTTCGGGGATCAGATCAACAATGAGAACTGGTGAGGCCTCTGTCATTGCAAAATCACAATAATGTCTTCCATCTGTCATCTCTAAATGAGATGACAGACACTTCCGCACAACAAAGCTTGTGTGGAACTCATGTGCAACTCTGTCCATATTGATCTTCTTCACAAACAATCTGAAAAATCCGAGATAAATGAAGAGTAAAATGACAACGTCGTGTACTAATAACCAAATTGCATGAAACTCTAGGAAAGAGATTTGTCCTAGGCCGTCGTGCGGGTCCAGGATTTTCCCCGCAATTTTATTCGTTGTTTTTTTTCTCTTCAGATATTCCACAAAGGAAGTCATCTTTTTATTCTATATTGTTTGTATTCACAAACTAATGCAAAACTAATTAATACTCAATCTCTTAGTATATTTCTTCAGGAGGTATTTATTTCCCCAGAGCTGTAGTGCAGAGGTCGCGCAGCATTTGAGTCTATGACGAGGCTTACGTTGCCATCGTTTAGTCTTCACAAGTGCATCAATGTCAGGTGTCAAATCGTGAGCAGCAGCCAGTTTCAGAACGTCATTTAAGTGGTAAGTGGTCATCGACGTGGCGTTCAGTCAACAAACTTTGGTAACAACAGTTACTTTTATTGGGGGAAAAAAATGCTGTGACTGTATCGTCTCTTCCCACAGGCTGCTTCTGGCTCACGGGTTGTACGTTTGACACTCCTGCTGTATAAGGGCTCCATTTTGACTGACGTTGACTAGTGTATTGAATTTTTTGTTCTCCCCCTCCACGTTTTCCCTCAGCTGGCAGCCGATCATGAAGTTCATCAATAACCAGTACGAAGCCTACTTACAGGAAGAGATCAACATCGACAGGAAGAAGAGGATCCCAGACTCCAGGGTGCACTGCTGCATATACTTCATCCCGCCCACTGGCCACTGGTGAGCACACACGACGGCGTTTTGCGTTAGGCTAGCATGTTGCTAACTACACGCACACACTCCCGCCGCTCCTGCCAAAATGAAACAGGCCTACTGGGGATTTTCCCAAATCCATCAGTTGTGCTGCAGCTGGCTCTCTTGTGACCACATGTGGAAGTCGTTACCTCCTCTGAGACACTCAAGTAGGACCTTGGAGAATCACATTTCAACAAAGTAACCAGACTCGCTTGCGCTCGCTCTTGGCTTTTGTAGCATTTTGTAAGCTCGCTGTGTCACACTTGACGGATGACTCCAACAGTTTTCCACTCTGTGTATTGGCTCCAACCCGGGGTACACGGGGTGTACATTGGATTCGTGAACGTCCATCCGTGCACACGATGAACGCCAAACTCAAATGAAATCATAAAAACAACTGATCTACAAATTGGCACCATTGGAGTTAACTGGATCTGAACTAGCATTCGCTGTGTGATGATGTTCAAGTGACTTTTTTGAAGAGGGATCATTAAATCAAGACAGCTAGTAGTGGCTTCTGTGCTACAGTTTCATGACATCTTCGTTTTTTGAATGCATGATTCTTTTAAAGCCAGAGGTTTATAATTATTGCACAGTACACGACATGCCTATAAACCAATGATTTCCAACCTTTATGGGGCCAAGGCACATATTTTACAATTGAAAAATCTCACAGCACACCAACAAACAAAAATGACATGAATTACCGTATGTACTTTTTGCCATCTGATAGAAGAGCATTTATTTGTTCTGTCTGTCATAAATAGATGAACAAAGATTTCTTGTAAAGAAATACATTTTCGAGCAATTATGCAAAATGTTGTCATTTCCCGCGGCACACTGGTTGAGAATCTCTGCTATAAACACACATCACATTAGAGACTGTGAGCACTAACGTCATCTTGCGACCTCGTAGTGATTTCTTCATTCACGGCTGGCGTTTTTCCGACGTCCAGCTTTGTCCAAAAACGTTCCCCTTGAGAGGAGCCGGTGCGTGCGTGCGTGCGTGCGTGCGCTCGCGCGTGTGTGTTTGACAGCCTCCCGCTTCGTGTCTTCATGTCGCCTCAGCTGTTGTGTCTGGAACGTGCGAGTGTGCGCGCACTGTAACTGCTACGTGGGTGCCTCGGATTTGCAACACGAGGCACACAAGCGGCCGCCAAACCGCTTTACTGTTCGTATTGTTTGCTTACAAGCATCTGTCAGGCAGCCATGTTGGCAGTCTGGCTGCCAATCAAAGTTGTAGGCGGGAAAACGCAGACGTTTTGCCAAGCGCCAAGCTGACCTGGATTTAAATGTATGTTAAATAGACATACGAATCGTTGCTGCAGAATGAATGAAGCCTCATAACGTCCTATAGGGATGCGCGTAGTATTGATTACCGCGTTCGACGATCATGACGGCTCCCCGATGTTGTGTTGATCGGGCAGGGAAATGTGTTTGTGGAGCCAAGAAACCAAAAGCCCCGGACCGGCACTTCGGCAATTTTGAGTTGCACTGTGTTTATCTGAAGGTTACTTGCATTTATCATCATGCTCTAATTTTACTTGCATGTCAGTGATGTCCTTTTATTTGGCTTTAGAGGTTTTGGATGGCTCAGCAGCGGTCACTGAAGCAGAGCGCGCTCGTGCAACGGCAACCATTACTGATAATAGCTAAGCCTCTGCTGCTTTATGATCCAGTACATAAAATATAGTGTTTTGCATTGTAGCTGATAAATTTTCCATTCACCATGTTCTTTTTTTTTTTTTTTTTTTTTCTTTTACAACCACATAAATAGAAGAGTGATTCTGTATACAACAGATGGTGCACATCTGCTTGTGCACATTCATTGTCTTTCCAACATAGGCAGGGATTACGAGAAACATGAAATATACACGCATGCCTAGTCGGGCATACGTCACATGACATGCGTTTGAACGCACGACTTCCTGTTGTCACATTTGTGGCTCGTTTCCCGCTGATCCTCTTTGCTCGCTTTTCCTCCTGTCGTGTGCACGGCCAGCTCGTCCTCCCGTCCGAGTGACAAGTTGAAAACACAGTGTGTCGCAACAATGTCGCTAATTATTACTTTCTTGCAGCTAGTGTGAGCTTGTTGTCGGGAGATGATAGCTGCGAGCGCGTGAAACATTACAAAAGTAGTACAATATGGGGCTCAATCAGAACTTTTGTGGGAGGGGGGAAGAGGCTTTAAAAGTCAAAGGTTGCAGTCTAAACTATCACCGTGTGTGAGATGTAAGCAAATCTCAGTGACACTAAAAGAGGAACTCCATATGTGGGTTTTGCTTTTTAATTGGCATTATTTTCCCTCATAATATTATCACAGAGGAAAATTGTGACGATGAACAAAAGAATAGGAAATGGAATTTATTGCCTTCTGGCCGCTTAGTACAATACGAGCAATACGATTCACGATTCTAAAAAGATCCTGGTAACTTCCAGCACAGTTAAAAACATTGCACTCAAGCCTACGTTAAGAACGTCGGATGTGCACGTAGTATAGCAATAATAGTGGTTAGCACGTCTGCCTCACAGTTCTGAGGTTTGACGTTCGACTCCCTGCTCTGGCCTTCCTGTGTGGAGTTGCAACGCAATACAAATTCCCTCTAACTCAGAATTTGGCCAGTTTATGAATAAATCTAGGCTTAAGTCTATGCGCTGGTGTTGTGGCAGAAAATGTGTTTTAATGATGCGTCATATGGTCGAGGAAAGGGATTCCCAAACAGTGGTTGGTCGTACGTGCTTTCCCCCATAAAATATAATAGTTGAATATAAGCAATTCCTTTATAAATACTTTGAACTAAAAAGCAAAATCTCATTCCAGTACCTCAAATGCCCTTCAGCTAAAAATCTGAAAATCTAGTTTTTTTTTTTTTTTTTTTTTTAATTCACACGTTGGCCATGGTTACAAATGTTTTACAAGATGCATTTATTTAGACTTTTTTTTTTTAATGTGAGGGAGAAAGGCGGTGTGCGATCAATGTCAGGATGTTAACTTGGTTTTCCAAGATGCCAAAGTCTGGTCTAAGGGAATAAGTACATCCGCTGTTAAAAAAATAAATATATATATATATATATATAAAATGGGGGTATCCAGGGTGTCCTCGAGGTGCCATAAGAATAGGAATGCCAATCCATTGTAAACCGAGGACCTTCTGTATTCTATGACAGGACAAAAAAAATAACAAAACAGATTGGATACAAGAGAGCGGAACGTGGCTGCCATCTAGTGGCCGCTTTGCTTCATCGGGGCAGAGTTTGTGGCGTTCATCTGGTTGAGAGAGAGAGAGAGGCTCCTGCTCACCCGTGACTTTAATGACGAGAAAATGGATGGTCACGTGTATGGGATGATTATTTGTGTCAGAATGCGCGTTGATGATATGGATTCACATCAACAGCAGCAGCACAGTGGACATTCGTGCACGCTTGTGTCTTTTGAAGTTCTTGTCATGTCTCATCGTCCGTGGTCTCCCCTTGCAGTTTGAGGCCCCTGGATGTGGAGTTCATGAAGCGTCTCAGCAAGGTGGTGAACATCGTGCCCGTCATCGCCAAGGCCGACACGCTCACGCTGGAGGAGAGGGACAACTTCAAGCAGACGGTGAGAGCGGTGGCCACAAATGAAACCCATGAAACTTTTTTAAATTTTTTTATTTTTGTTTAATTGTTATCATCCGTTCATCCTCACACACACACACACACACACACACACGCACAACCTGCTGTTCGCCGCAGATAAGGGAAGAGTTGCGGGCCCACGACATCGATGTCTATCCCCAGAAAGAGTTCGACGAGGACGCGGAGGACAGGACGATTAATGATAAAATCAGGGTAAAGTCACACGTGATCAAAAATGTCAATTCAATCCTCATCACCAACAAAGCATAACCCTGTGTGTATCTGTGTTTTATGGACAGGAAATGATTCCTTTTGCTGTGGTGGGCAGTGACCAGGAGTACCAGGAGAACGGGAAGAGGATTCTGGGCAGGAGAACAAAATGGGGCACCATAGAGGGTAATGCTCCACACTTTCCACATTCATTTTCTTGGTGATTAAAAATAAAATATATTCATGTAAATTATAGAAATTATTTTAGCGGCCACTATTTGAGGAAATATGGTCTTCACTTATACACTTACTTTAACTTAGTCAACAATTTTTGCCATCTTATATATACAGTACCGTGAAAAAGTATTGCCCCCCGCCCCCCTTCTTAAATTCTTATATTTTGCCATAGTTTCGCCACTTTAATGTTTAAGATCATTTGCAAACTTACTAGAACCAAAGTGTTCATAAAACAATTCGATGGTTCTATTCCTAAAAAGTATATTTCATATTACTGTAAGCCACTAACATTATGCACAGTTTGAACACTAACACTACTGCACTTAGATATAGGGGCGGAACTGTATTTACATAACGAATCAATCCAAATGGATTGCACATAAAAGTAAAATAAATTTCTAAAGCAAACTTTTTTTTTTTTTTTTTTTTTTTTAAACAAAAGACTAAATGCAAATGTATCGATCTTAAAAGTTAAATACAAGTGAACTGTACTCAGGCGGTGATTCTCACAAACAACAAGAGGGAGCGAGCGTTCCACCCTCTGACAATTACTAGATTCGATGTTTTAGGGGCTTTTCATAACAGTTCCTCCGGTGTTTTGTTGCTTTTATAATGGTAGATTACAAGTTCACTCAGCGTCGCTAATCAGCGTTTCCAACCCCGAGCAGATATTCTGCTCTCTTGCTCTCCGAGGGAATTTAATTTAGTGCCTGTGGATTTGTAAAGCTCGACAAAAATAGGATTCTCCTCCTCCTCCTCCCATTTGGAGTCTTGACATAACCTAAATTCCAACACGTGTTAGCTCGTCTCTAGGCGCCCGTCGCTTGTCACTTGCGCTTTTGTGGAAACGAGTCACTTAAAATCCTCCTCGGTCAAAGCGGAAGAGCGTACCTACAACGGGAGATGGTTTGTCGAAGCTCAGTTTGTCAGCGAAAGTGTCACGCAACACTGCCACCGTGTGGTGACGAGTTGCCGAGCAGACAACGGTGGAGCTGCGTGGATTTAGGAGCTCCATGTAATAGTTCCCCGTTATACGGGTTGTAGTTAACGGCTTGCTCGATTTGCTTGTGGGCGTCGGGTTGCGTTAGATTAGAGCGCACGAGGAGAGGAATGAGGAAATAATCCGCCTTACGTACGAGTCTGTTTTGTTTTGCAGTGGAGAACATTGCACACTGCGAGTTTGCTTACCTGCGAGACCTCCTGATCAGGTGAGATGCATATTATGTTATTATCACATTGACGACAAGGCTTTTCTTTGCTCTTGTCCATTGTACATTGGAATGATGTCGGATTATAGCAAGAATATATTATGAAAAATGTTATGTGAAAGTGTAACTTTGGATGTATAAATTGATTGTATATGTATGAACTACTATCCAAAGTGTGGCTTTTAATACTTAACGGCACAAGTCATGGTTCTCCTAATTCACTCCTTAAGGAATTGTTTGTGACATCAATTTAAGGGCTGACAGTGAATAAATAGCTTAAATATATTATTTCTGATTACGGTATTTCACAGTTTGTCCTTTATTTTTTTTCTATTTTTTGTTTTCATTTACTTCAACTTAATTTGACACCCAAAACTATATAATTGGTCCACAATTGGAAAACAAAATCATGAAATAATTCAGACTTAAAATCTGTAGTATGCGAAACAACCACTAATGTTGTTTAGAATATTATTTAAAAAGTATTTATAAATACAATATAAAACAAATACATTTTTAGTTCAGATTTGTTTCCTCTTGCTAAACTCCACTTCTTCTACAAACTTTATACTCGACGAAATAAATGTTGAATTTAGTCTCATTGTGTCCTTGTAAAAATAAAAAAATAAAATATATTTTACGGATGATTTAATGAAGTCACTCATATCTAATATTTTTTTTACATTTCCTTTATTGTCGCTCTTTAAAAACTTTGAAAATGGTGAGACAAATCCAAAAATGACAACTTCATTTCCAGAATGAAGTTGTCATTTTTGGCCTCGTATCATACCATCATTAGTTTTCTTGTAGTTGCAAGTCGTTTTCGTCCTTTATGTTCAATTTGTTTAGTCTTTTTAAAAAACATCCTCGTTTCTTCAAAACCGTAGACTTTGTCCTCGTATTATTATGATTCATTTCCCCCTCGTAATTGTGACTTTATTCTTGTAATATGACTTTTTGAAGACTAGCTCTGCAAGTGAGCAGTTTGAGCAGCGTACGTTATGTTTCAGGACACACATGCAGAACATCAAGGACATCACGGGCAGCATCCATTACGAGATGTACCGCGTGCGCCGGCTCAACGAGTCCAACACCCGCTTGACCCCTCACCCGCCCGAGCGTGCCCCTGCTCAGCTCAAGGCCAACGGCCAACCCGAGCCGCCGCCGGGCGCGGCCGTGCAGGCCAACGGAGTGGCCGTCCAACATCAAGTTCTCGCCCACGAGATGTAGACGCACACACGACAACATGAACAGGTTCTTTTGCATACACATGCTCTATGCACGCAAAACTTGTTTTCCCTAATAGAACTTTATCAGTAAAAGCAAAAATGACCCAAAGCACAGCAATAAAAACTTTTTCTGTTATAACCTACGTTTAGCTTTGTGTCAACACACAGCAGGGGTGGGGAACCGACGGCCAATGAGAACATGTGATCCATCATTCATCCATTTCTATACTGTTTAATGTCATTAGGGTCGCGGGTGCTTCGGAGCCTATCCCGGCTGACTTCTGGCGAGAGGCGGGGGGTACACGCGCGCCAACCAATCGCAGGGCGCATGTAGACAAACGAGCACTCGCGTTCCCACTCGAGGACAGTTTTGAGTCTTCGGTGAAGCCCAACATGCAGAAGATGTTTTTGGAAGGTGGCAGAAAAAACTACACGGGGAAAACCCACGCAAGAACGGGGAGAACGTGCCAGCTCCTCACAGGAAGGTCGTAGCCTGGATTTGAACCCCCAACCTCAGAACTGTGAGGAGGGATGTGGTAAACATCTGTCATGCTGACGCCATGCCATTATAACAACAAACAAACAAAAAACATCAGAGGGACTGTTTAAAAAGCCCACGAAAAAAGCAGCAATGCTCATAATTTTCTCAGACATGTAATATGGCCCTCAGAGGACTTTATTACAAAAAAAAAAAGCATGAGAGCCCTGCCAGAAAGGGGGGTTTAAAAAAAAAACCAAAACTGAATAATGTTGTTATATTTGCTGGAAAATATGTGTTTGGATACGGAAAAAAATATTATTTGCTAAAGGGAAAACGTTGTAATTTTACATAATTCAAAAATGAAAATCACAATTTTATGGGATTAAAAATCTAAAGAGAAAAGAGCCTTCTCAAAAAATAACCCAGTATTATGTTTTTAATTTTTATTTAAAAAATTCTAATGCTAATACTATGCTATTTCCACCCCCCAAAAATGATTTTATTCTCATAAAATTATGCTATTTTTTTACATTTAAAATAGCGATGACTTTATTCCCATAAGACTTTTTCTGTAACTTTGATCACTCTACTTTTCTATAGTAGAATACCACTTGAATCATGAAATATGACTTTTTCTTGGAAATAAAATTCCAAACCAAATACAACTTTTTTTTTCTTGGTAAATATGACTTTTTCCCCCTCCAAAAAATACCACTTTTTTTTTTCTTCTCCTTCCTTTCTCTTCTCAACGTGGCCCTTTGTACTTCACCATTGGCCCCTGCAAAAGGTTGCCCACCCCTGATTTTCAGTAGACAGCAAGGAATCTCACACGGCATTTAAACATCCTCAAGGTGGTCACAAACAGCTTTTTGTACTGTAGATTAGCTCTGATTGGTTTACTTTTGTGTTGTCATATAGTCCTGTCAAGTTACTCGGCTGTGTCAGGATATTTAGAGTAGCTTTATTGTATTAAGGAGGAAGTGAAGACAAATTTGACGCTTGCACACTGCAAATTGAGATGAGAGCAAGAGAGTGGAACAGCTATTGGAAAAGTGTCATCATACCCCCCCAACTGTGATTCTTTTTAAAAAAAAAAAAAAAAAAAAAATCCTTATCTTCTCTCCTATATAAAGCAGTCACCTCGTATTTTACAGTGTTCATTTACCTCTGTATTTTTATTCATCTTGTGACAATATTGTAAACGATGTGGCGGAAACTGTGCCATGTTGCCATCCTTTTGTCCATTTCTTTGGCCTGTAAATCGATATTAACGTCTTTCTTTTTTTTTTTTTTTGTATGATAAAGAATATTCGTGTTTAGTTAAGCCATTCTTTCCACAACTTGGACTGCAACTGTTGAATTCAAGAAGCGTGTGGCAAAGTTCATAGCAATAAGAAGGTGTCGTGTTGCCCGCACCTGCTTGTGAAGCGCACGCGTGTGTCCGTCAATTGTAAGTCGATCTAATTGTGACTTGAGAAACCGTGACATTTACATCACAAGGTGAAACTGTTGAGTTTGAGTCGCGTGTTGTTGCTGTCATTTCGAAATGTGTGCCAAGAGACTTCCTTCAAATAAGAAACGGCTTCTGGGCATCTTTTACAACATTTCCATAATTATCTTGCAATCAGAAGATCGAAACACCACACCGAAATGATTTCAGCGCTGCTTTATTATTAACCAAGGGAGTTATTGGGTTACTCTTTGTTTTCTGTTGTATAGTTAATTGTTATTTGTGATGGTATAATAGAGTTAAGGTTTCATCTTTGATATGCAATGCTCAAAGAATAAAGATTATTTTTATTGTTTAACATTGGTTGTCTTGATTGCAAATTGCACGGAGAGAGCTTTCGATTACCCAAATACTTAATAAAATGATACAGTATCCTTTAGTCATGGCTTAATTAGTTTTATTTTAAAGACCTAAGCTAATTATCTATCCATCCATTTTCTGTTGGGCTTGTCCTCATTTCGGGTTAAGTCATTTTGGGATACATTCTGTGCATTGTCTTCATTCAATATCTGAGGGCAAATCCTTCTTATGACCACTTAAATGGGTTAAAATCTGTTCTAATGCTTTGGTTGCATACTTGTCATAAAGTTGTTACTACCTAGAATGATGCTATAAGATAAACTTAGAAAGAGTAATGCCATCTCAATAAGTTGTCCATAAGATCTTTGCGAGAGGAAAAGAGACTTGAAGCAAGTGAAATGCGGTTAAAAACTACCTGGTAAGAAGAATGATCTTGGCAGACAATTATTTGAGATCTTTTATCTTGGTTAGATTGGACTTTTTTGCAGGGTTGAGAATTAAAGAAATGCATCGTTAGCATAGCTAAAAATCTCCTTAGAGATATGTACAAAGTTAACAACTGAATGTAATTTTTTTCCCCCCATACTCAATCAAGGAGTTGCGTAATGCCCTTCCCTAATTGATCACTAATCCCCACGTGGAAGCCAATGGGAGCCCAGCGCCCACAGAGTGCACCCGAGGAGTAAATCATTATCTACCCTTTCCTAACTGTGAGGAAAAGATTTTAAATGTCTTTCATCTTTAAATAAGATGTACTGTTCAATATTTCATATTTTCCGATATATCCTTCATCTTCCTTCACTTTGACAAGTAGTTGACGGCAGCTCCAAAATTCACTAATTGGCCTCCTCCTCCATTTCATCAGCTCACGGCAGATTCGTCTTATAACGATGTCAGCGGTACTTTTAGGCATCACGGGAAACTTCAAACCTCTTTCGTAGTGTTGCACAGTTTGAGAATGCCGCCATCCAACCTGCATCGCACGCTGCCAACGGTCGGGAAGTCTTCATTAATTAGCCTCCCGTACTTTTCGAGCCAGATAAAAGCGACGTGCTTTCAATTTGTCAGCGTGTGAAAATGTGTTTATCACCCTCAGACTCTGACATTCTCCAGGGCAAGGTGATCATTTGGCGCATCGCCTGGCCCACTGCTAAGGTGTCTGTCTTTCTTTCCGTTTTAGCGTCATGCGAAAAATTCAACTGTTTGCTAATTAATGCTCGGGAGCCCTCTACTGCAGTGCTCATGCAAAATGAAACAAAGATAGGGACCCTCCTGCCAAATCTAACAGCAGGTAGCTTACGAGTCTCTGCTGAATCGTATTCTTTAACATTTAACGTCGGAACAAACCCGGAAAGTGTTCTCCTCTTTTTCTTTTTTTTTTTAATAGGTGGGACATGTCTTGGTGGTTGTTCTTTTAAAATAACACTAAACGAAATCATGGGCAGACGTTAGCAAAGAAAAGATACCTTCGGTGGTAGTAAACGCCTTCGCTGGCTCACTGGCGGCGTCGTTACCGGGCAGATTTTTGCCCGATCAGACAGCCAATGAGCCGCCGGGCCGGCCAGACAGCCGAGCGAATGACCCGGTAGAATTACACTCAGACGGTTTACCATCTGGATGGTGATTCAGTAATGGTGGAGAAAGCCAACTGCTGTCTGCACGAGCCCTCAGCCCCGCCGCGTCTGTGTCTGGCTGCTGTGCAAATAACGGATAACAAAAGAGTGTGCGGCGCGCGCATATTCCGCTACAAATGGCCTCCAAAATAACCCACCAGTCTTTTCGTTTACCATGTGCACTGTGTTGTCTGCCATCACTGTGACATAATACCTGGTAAAACTACATATCACAAACTTTATGGAAACACTACATTTAAAAAATAAATAAAAATACTCATCTTGGTTGGCTTCCCACTTCAAAAAAAGATATATCGTGTAAAACTGAAAAACACAACAACAGTGCAAGTCACAAGAAAGTCTCGTCTTCACCTGTAAGTTTCAAGCAAGTCTAAAGTTACTTTGACAAAAATTAAGTAAGTTAAGTCGAGTTGCCATTCAATTTCAAGTGCCCCTGATTAATTCCAAATATATTTAAGCGGTTATATTAGACTTTTGCTTTTGTATTTGCGCTAAACATACCTTCGGGGGCATGTGGGAAAATGTGCTTTGGTCGGATGAATCTTTTAGGCCGAAAACCCAAAAGCTATGTTTGGTGCAAACGCAACATTGCTCATCACTAAAAGAGCACCATACTTCCAGTAAAACCTGGTGGTGGCAGCATCATGCTTTGGGGCTATTTTTCTTCTTGTGTCAATCAAGGTGAAGGGAATCATGAACAGTTCGAAATACCAGCCAGTGTTAGCACAAAACCTTCAGGCTTCTGCCAGAAAGCGAAACAATGTCAGGAAAAGCCTCCTAGAACATATTTTTGCGTGCGTGTGTGGGGTGGGGTTGGGGGGGGGGGGGGTTAATCCGAGTCACTTTACGTGGTGGAAAATATGTACTGATCCCTATTTAACTTGAGTTTGAATGTGATGGGTTCATTCTGAAAACAGCCACATCCCCCAGTTTAAAGAGGGTGTGCACACTTGTGCAACCATATTATCTCAGTTATTTTCACTTTCACATGACATTTTTTTTCTATTGAGTTGTTATAGATTACATTAATGGTGGAAAAAGTTTGGACATTATTTATCTCGGTGTCGTTTTTATAGATCACAAAAACCAGGCATTTGAATGGGGGTGTGTAGACTTTTTATATCCCCACTGTATGTGATTTGCTTACTCCCATGTCTAGTAATGGACACGTGTCCAAGGACTTTTCTTTGATGGCCACACGGTCCATTAAGTCTTGTTTCTAATCTTCCTGTCATGACCGCATCACCGTTTGTTGTTCTCAATATGCAAATGAGACAATCCATCTAATCCCTTTCACTAATTTCAACTCGTCTTGTTTTCAGCAATGTTCCCGCCCCTGCAAGTTCAACATCTCCTCCCCTTTCCCCTAATCAAACCTCCCGCATCTCCTCAGGTTTGTTTCCCCCTCCCCCACGCCTCTGTGACGCCAGCCCCCAGGGTGGGACGTGCGAGGAGGGGTGTGGCCCACCCTCCTCCTTGATTAAAACTCAGCCACGCATTTCTTTGACGTGACCCGTGGAGGTGGGACGAGTCGATGGAGACGACGTACAGAACTAGCTCTCCAGGGAGGCCGAGGTTGTTTAGCGGGAGTGAGTGTTGACGCAGCGGCTGTTTAGCGCAACAAAAGGGTTGTCGTGGGACCGCATCGGAGGGAGGCGGGGGTGCTTAATGGTGCCGCGTGTCAGCCGACATCAGTTGGGCCTCGCACCGACGGGGAGCGTGAGCGGATGCGCGTCGGCCGTTAACAGCCGGCCGCAATTGACGACGATGTATAGGCTCGCGTCAGCCTTCGAGGCGCGTCGGCACGCTCGGGTGACTGTGATGCCGCCCGCAGCTGACAGGGCAGGCTGCCTGTGTCAATCAGTGGCACACTGAAAAACGCGATCATGCTTCGGTTTGGCTAGGAAGGTAATCGGGGATGAGTAGGGAACCGAGCCCTGCCACCGATACTGGAAAAGAAAAACGCAATTGACGCCCTCCTACCAAAATGTTTATGGAAACCAAAATTAAAGGGGGATATTTGCAATTTATCCCGAGTCTGACGAAAGCCGCGCTTCTCAAACACGACCGCTCATAATTACAAAAGTGCGTCGTTGTAATTAGCGTTGCAACGAGTACTCAAATGTTTTTAGTATTCAAAGTAGGAAAAATGCTCGATGGACTAGCACGACGCGGTTACGTTCATCGCGAGCAAAAGTGGCAGAGGCGGAGCGTACGTGTTTTGATTCAAGGAGCGTGAAATAAATGGCGACTCCGCGGTAGTTAACAAGCGGCCGGTAAACACAACAAAAGAAGAAGGAGAAGACGTCAGAGAGAAAAAAAAAAAAAAAAAGCCGCAAGTGTGGGATCATTTCAGACCGAGCACAAAGGTGAACAAGCGAGACGCACGGAATGCGGTGGAAAAGCCGAGATGAACATGGCGCAAATCAGTCGGTTTAACATTAATGCGACTTACTAGCATAACGTTAGCCCTCCAGAGCGCTAAGGTTTCTATTAATTACCGTCGCATTTATGTCCAGTTTATTACGATGGCGATAAGTAGACTCTGTGTGCGGCTGTAACGTGACTTCATTTAGGGCGCTTGCTTGTATCTGCAAGCGGCCACATTTTGAGTCAAGTACTGAAGGGAAAAAAAGAAAAAGAAAAAAATGACTGCGAGTGGCAACATTTGTCAAACAAATGCATTAAGTTAATATTTGTGTTTCCTATCAATGTGGCTTTATTTTAATTTTAGTTCAGTTAGTCCGGTCCGAGCTTTTAAACGCACAGCCACGAACTGACTGTGTTATGTTGTCACATTCTAAAATGCTAGCTGCTCAAGTGGAGTTGCACAACAGGCTTTTTTATTTATTTATTTATTTTTTTATAATGAATTAATAACTTTTTAATTCGAATTTTTGTTTTATATATTTACAAGTAATGCTAAGAAGAAAAAAACATGTGAAGTTTAAATACAGTCAAAACACAGACTTGACCAACTGCAGTTAATCCAGAGAATAACGCTGCCCACTCAGGCTTGTAAATTTGACTCGTCATGATGGTCGCAACGGTTCATTTGTACCCGAGTCCATTATTCTGGATCAGTGTCAATATGGACTAATCAGACCAGGTGGCTTTCTATTTGGACACCACCTGGCCTAAGACCTTTTTGCACTGTACTATAGTTCCAGAGTATTTGTTTCCGCTCAACAGTTTGTATGTCGTGCAGTAGCCATCTACGGTCATTTCCCGTGAATAATGAGCACCGCCCCCACACCCAAAGAAAGGTCAAAGGTCAATAGCAATAGACATAGGTACAGTAAAAGTAAGAAAATTCCGTCACAGTAAAATGAGCTATATGAGTAGATGTTTTATTAAAACAGCCATCAATTAGTTTTAAAGCTGCAGTGTTAAAACTAAACATTATACATGATAAATTACAGTATTCCATCTTGTTTGTGTGTTAGTTTGCAAAAGGTTATAGTCGTCCTTCCGTTTATTTTGTACATTCTGTAGGTGTTTCTTGTTTGTTTGTTTGTTTGTTTTCAGGGAGGCAGAGTGATGCATAGATAGGTGGACTCCCTCTGAGGTCACGAGGTTTGGGTATGAATGATAAGGGGGAGGATGTGTGGGCACGCAGCCAGCCTGGGGTGGAATTCAAAGACAGGGAGGCACAACGGGAGGACGGAGCGGCGCGCTTTCTCTCTCTGCATAATCAATCAGAGGCGGCGGCGGACGGGAGTGAGTGCTTCTGCCTTTCTTGACAAGCCTCGATTGTATTTATGCGGGAACGGAAGCGAGGAGGGAGAGACGTGAAAAGGGATTGGCTAGTAAGACGTGGGCAGGTGCAGGACCGCCGTAATGGGTCGACCGCCTCCCCCCACCGTCCTCCTCTCCTCGAGCAGCCAAGGACATACAGCCAAGAGGAACTGATTGAATGCCATGCCAGTAAAAAGAAGCAGTTTCATGCGCCATTGACCGGGTTGGCATCCTCCTCACAGTCACCCTGTGATGAAACCTCTTCCGAGGTCACCGTAATGTGAATCACATTTTCTTCTTCTGTGGAAACATTAAAGAGTACCCCTGGATCCGATTGTTATCACTTTGGATGTTTTCCCCTCACGTGCGGAGAGACGGGCATAATCATTTGGAGTGTTTGTTTGGGGCACGGATCAAATTCGGAGGCACAATAGGTGGGGAGAATAATCTGATTTGAGCCAGCAGTGCGCATACAGCTCCAAAGATTGTGCTTTCGTTCTCTCTGTCGGTAGCGCAGCGTGTCCCCGAGCGGGCTAATAGAATGTATCTTGTATCTTCTCAGCTATGAACTTTCCTCTGTCACAATTACATCCGGTCCGGATGCCTTGTTGGTCTCGCAGCCAAATGCGCCGCATCAGCTGCGATAAAGCGCTTGACGCATTTGTTGAACTTCCTTTATTCACACGCTGTGTAAAACCTGTTCTCGCTGGCAGTTGTCATTATTTTGTGTTTTAAAAAAACTGAAGTGCGTGCAAGCACCAATTAAAGTATTGATTTACTTTTGATTTTCGCTCACCAAGGCAGCACTTCATCACAAACACAACCCACAATCAAGTATGTGCTGCTTATCAGAAACTAACACTAATCTACAGTTATACTTCCTCACATGAATTATTGTTCCCATTTTTTTTTTTTTTTAATAGAATGATCAGGGCACTCTGAATGTTCTTTGCTCGTTTCAACATGATCGTTTTGTCGATCAAACCGTATAATCTGCAATCATGTCCAAATGAACTTTGTAAGAATGAATTGGTGGACAAAGCAGGAGTACTTGGCGTACATGGATGTGCTGCTAGTGCTGCACCATTGCCCCCTGCTGTTAATCCGCAGCAGCAGCAGCAGCAGCAGCAGCAGCAGCATCTCCATCTCCTGCCAACATGTCCAAATAAATAAATAAAAGTCTGTCAGCGGTGACATGAATACATACACTGATCCACAAGGCCCTACGAGACCTCCCCGCTCCACCCACGTCTCCTCGCGTGCACCTTCTCCGTGTGTTATCAAATCGCTGTTTTCTCGAGGAAAATGTACGCTAAGCTCACCTTATTTACATTTATATGATCAGATTTTCTACCCTATAGACGCTATGCAAATGCGCCCTTTGCGCGCGTCTTAGTCAGTGTGTGTAGATTTGTAGCAGGAGATGGAGGAAGGTTATAAAAAAAAAAAAAAAAAAAAAAAAGTTTTGCCCTCTGGGATAAAAAGACCTGATGTAGGATTTCTGGACCTCGTGAATTTCGTAATGATCAATTTTGTTTGCTGTCGGTCCTTCTCGACGTATCAGGACATTTGAAGCTACAGGGATATACAACGTGAGATTGATGTACAGCTGAAATGTCCATCCATCTTTCTTTCCTCAAATGCGTATACCTACCCTTGGATATTTTCTCTGCTGTACTCCTTTTCCCTTCATCTTGTTGGCCTCTAAATTTCTCCGCCAGGTTTTTTTGATGATGTGAGGAGAGGCCTTTGCAGGCTCTTAACGTGTCTATGCGCTGTCCTGCAATGTGCGTCCAGAGGTTGGCGGAAGGAGAAAGATGCCCTGGTGCAGATTGCTTTCTGTCAACATATCGCCAGGGCCATCCTTTATTCCTCAAGATGGCGAGGCACGTCGTGTTCATACAAGCGTGCGGAAGAGAAATCGTGAGGCGAATGCCCGTGATGGGATGTTGAAGGCAGGTTGGAATATATCGCATTCCCTCAACGCCTCCCGCTGTACGTCAACATTTCTAGTAGGACACATTAGGACCTGTTTAATTTTTGCAAACATAATCAACACGGTCAGTTTTAAAAATAAAAACGCCTTGACGAAGAAGGTGAAGGGAAACTACAGTATATTTAGTTTGGAATGTTAATTGCCTAGCAAAATGAAGGACCCCCAAGTTCTCAATATTGGGGCAAGGGGGACTCATGCCAGACCCAAGCGCGTCATCGGGCCCCATTTGTACAAGGAAAACTCACATGGTGACAAACAGTTGAACGCTATATGGATCCAATTTAGTACTACGTACAGTAGTTCTTAGTCTTTGTACTTTCTTTCAGCAATTATCTTCAAACATGTATTTAGAAACAAATCCGTGACTTCACTTGACAGGGCTGTAAGTGCAAATGATCGAACACCTTGACCTTGACTCACGCATGCACACGCACTAGAAACAAGCGGGCTACTTCCCAGCAAAACAAACACATACACATTGATTTCAATGGAACGGAACACAAAATGAGCTCTTAATATATAGCTCTCGTTCTCCGTCATGGTCTTGTTCCGATTATATTGTTCAACTCATTATTTCCAGTAAAGTGAATGTGCAAAAATAAACGGAATAGCAACCTTGTAGCTTGAGTCAATGAGCAATATTGTCGACACACACGTGCCCGATACAGTGTCGCAAGCTGCGGGACATCGGACGCGTACATATCGTGTCCTTCGTACCGCTGCTGGCAGCTGCCTTTACCAAGGAGAAGAAAAGAAATAAGTAAAAGTTTGGACACCCCTCATCAAAAATGGAAAAGAAAAATGCACACAAAGCAAAACTTGAAACCGGGAGTGAAAGTCCACCCTTATGACATTTAAACAGCCCTATCACACTCTCATCCATTCGGGAAAGACAGACAACAGATGGAGCGCGTGTGTGTGAGCATCAAGGTCAAGATGAAGATGAAAATCTTCATCTTTATGCCCTGATCATCATCATCATCATCAGGATGAAAGCACTCGTCGTCATGGAAGTGGAGAAGAAATTGTGGAGACCAGTGAAAAAGACATCATGGAGATCAGTGAAAAAGGCATCGTGGAGATCGGTGAAGAAGACATTGTGGAGATCAGCGGAGAAGGCGTCATGGAGAAGACGTCGTGGAGAAGATGTTGTGGAGATCGGTGGGTAGGACTTTGTGGAGATCGGCGGAGAAAATGTCATGGAGAGCACCGGTAGACGTTCCCACGCACGCATACATGCACGTAATCCTGTTGTTCCTGCTATTCCAAAAATCATATTTATGTACTGTATCAAGTTTATACTTGTGATGCACAAAATGTTGCTGATCCTGGATGTTGCCTAGCAACAAGTGAGAGTGCAAATTGTGAATGGTTGTTTTATTGTTTTTTTTGTTGATGATCACACGATGATCACATTGTCTTCTATCGGCAGAGGAGGAGGCGGGGCCTACCCGACCAGGGCCTATCCGACAGAAGCGCCCTCTACACGTGTGAGTATTCTATCTATGCATCCATCCATCCACCCATCAGCGCTGTTGTTGTTGTGCTTATCTATAATTGTTTCTGTGCAGCGGCACCCAGGACCAATTTAAGCGGGATGATGATCACGTTGTCTCCAACTGGTAGAGGAGGAGGAGGAGTGCTACTTCTCTTTCGCCACGATGCTCGGGCGTAATCCATCCATCCATCCATCCATCCATCCATCCATCTATCTATCTATCTATCAATCTATCTATCTATCTATCTATCTATCTATCTATCTATCTATCTATCTATCTATCTATCTATCCATCTATCCATCTATCCATCTATCCATCTATCCATCTATCCATCTATCTATCTATCTATCTATCTATCTAATCAAATCTAATCTAAAATAGCTAGCTAGCTACGGGTAAAACCTGAGTACTGAGAACCAGAGGTGGAACGACTTCACATTCTGTGTCATTTGTGACTTTGGCTTGTCCCATCAGGGGCCGCCACAGCAGGTCACTTCTTTTTTTTTTTCCTTAGATGCCGCTTCCGAGGCTTCGTGTTGACGTGGTCCGACATCTGTATCACGCTGCCAAGGAGCGCCCGGCTGGAGGAGTAAGTCGTGGCACCAAAAGCCACAAAAAGGGCAAAGAGGGCCCGGAGGTGTAAAAAGAGGTGAAAACGTTTAATTTAAATTGATTTGATTCCTTTTGTTGTCCATTTGGTTGAAAACATTGGCGGAAGTCTATAATGCAAAAGACTAACATCTTATTGATGCTATCTTTTATATATTTTTGTATTCACCAAATAGTAGAAAACAAAGACATGGCATAAGAGATGGTTTCAAATTGTTTTTTCCCCCCCCCCGAATATACAACACAAGAAACATGATTATGTCCTTTTAGGGAGTGTCATTTTGTTCACGCAATTATGTGAAAACGGGGATTTCATATAAAAATGTGATCATAAGGAATTACAATTTAAAAAATAAATAATTACATTCAACTTGAAATTTTCAAAGATTTAAATGATCTTTTAATTACATATCTATTTTATGATGTAATTAGAATGTTTTTTCAAAAGGTATTATTTCTTAAAATAAAGAAGCTTCAATATTGGTGATTGATATAAGTATTTCAAAAAATAAACACGCTTCCTTTTGTTTGCCGAATTATGTGAGAAAAAAAACCTAAAACATCAGTAAAAGCAGTGGAATGAAAACTAACAAAAGGACTTCAAATACTTTACTTATTTTTAGTCATTCAAAACATTCTGAAAAAAAATACGCAGTAATGGAATTAGCTCATTCTTAACATTCGTCTTTTAAAAAAATAAAAAATAATTAGATCGATGCCTGCGTTATCATATATATATTATATGACGGATACGTGTGTTTGTATGTACATAAAATCGTACATCTATATACAGTATGTGTATGATATATAGAAACATATGACACCACCCTTGTTTCTTCAATATCTTGTTCAGTTTAATACCTGGTACCATTTTACCGGAAGAATATGATTAAATATAATTTTGGTTATTATCAAGAAAACCATGGAAAACGTCTACAGCTAGATAGCTCTTATATTCAACTCTTATTATATTGTCGTTGTCGTCATTATATTTGTCCAAAACAAAGGTACCTTTTAGTTGCACCTGGCATTAAAACAATGAACAAGAAACTGAAAAAAACAAGGGGCGTCATATTTTTCCCCATGACTATATTATTTCTTTACTCATACTTAATGCTGTGTATTTCGAGCTGTCAAGCTTTTTATTCAAGCTTTTAGTGCGACTGCATTAGATTTCAGTGCAGTGCTGTTTTCCGTTGCTTTCGGAGTCACAACACTCAAAAAGTGGGCCCTTTTTTTTTGCTCCACTTGGATAATAAGTGGGTTTCCTTTCGCATTCGGGTGGATTATTATTATTTTTTAATTCTTCTCGGACTGCCCGATTTCCAAAGTGGTCTCCGACAAGTGTAACCTGTATCCAGGTTGGAGGAGATTTCACTGCGTATAACACTGACTTTGCTCACAGGGCCTCTTGAGCTGCGGACCTTGAAAAACTAAAAACATCGTCCTTTTCATTGATATCCCTCAAAAATTTGGAAAAGAGGCTCCCTTTTCATAGATGTCATCCCCCCCTCCCCCCTTCCCAAAAAAATTAACATGGTAGCCATTTTGTGACACGCCTCAACTATTTGTTACCTTAGAAAGAGGGAGCAGGTTATTGCATCCTAAAAAGGGATCCAAATATCACCAAACACCTGAAATAGGGATCAGAAAAAAATCTAAATGCCTGAGATGAGGCTGAGAATAATTGATTATACTGCCCCCCACTGGCCAAAGTGGGCACACCAGAAGGAGCGGCACAGTGAATTGACTTAAAGCATTAAATCGTGATGCAGAAACGGTTTAATACTTTAAATTCTATTTTACTGATTTCATTTTTTTTTTAAATTAAGCACAATATTATAGTTCTATTTTCCTAATTAAAGAACACAAACCCAAAGCGCTGGAACTGATTGTTGCCATTTCCATTCATTTCAATATGCTACATATGCCCCCCCCTCCCCCCTCCCCCCTCCCCGCCCACACACACACAAACACTTTTTGTCTCTGTCTATGTTCATCCTGATGTTAATTAGGAGGCAGGAGTCCATCGGTGTCACTGTTTTGGAGTTTTATTGTTACCCGTCCCCGCCGGCCGCCCCCGCCGGCCTCCAGAGAGGGGACATTAATAACACCCCCCACCCCCACCCCCATAAGCACACACGCGCTCGCTATACGTGCCACGGTCTCCATGGCCCTGCTTGCTTTCGCCTGGCATCGCCATCCATCTCTCCGCACCCACCCGATCGTTGTGCTTGCCTCCTCCACCCGACACACACACACACACACACACACACACACACGCGCACACACACACAAATGCAGTCCCATCCCCCGCCATTGCATCTTCTACATGAGCGCATTTGTCATTCCCGTCTCTCTGTAAGCTTCGGCCGATGGGCAAAAAAAAAAAAAAATAAAGAAAAGCTCTCTAAGACAATATGCAAAAATGCAAAGAGGTAGATGCCGGTTGCCCTGGCAACAGCTCTGAGGTTATTTCCAAGCTCTGATGGTAATCAATGTCATGTGCCAGGCAGGCAGGCAGGCAGGCAACTCTGTTCTCGGGTAAATTAGAAAAAGGTAGGGGAGGGGGGGCAGAGCTTGGAAGGACAAAGAAAAATGCAGAGAAAAGAAATGTGAACATTAAGGCCTTTTATTTCAACGTGCTCTAGACGCACAGAGGCATCAAACCGGCGCCGCCACAGGTCATTTTCACTTTCATCAGCTTTTTTTCTTTTTCCCACTTTGACCTTCACCGCATACGCGACGCGGCACCTGCCTTTCCTCGCTTGTTTATCCGCACAAATGAAAAACAAACTCCTGGGCATGCGAGGCAAGCAAATCAGAAAGATAAATAACTGCAAGCGGAGGAAGCGGCGTGCTGTTCATGTTGCTGTTTTGCCCAACGTCGTCATTTCGCTCGTGTCATAATGTTTTCTAGTATGCAAAGAAAATGGTTATTCAGTTAGATCATTTGGCCTTGCTATTGATTGCCAGTGTGCAAGGACTTCGCTCTCACGTGACACTGAAGAGTGCCAGAGATGTTGCTCACATGCAGTTCAACCAGGTTTTGAGCCAAGGCCCATAATTTACCTGGGGGGAAAAAATGTCACAGCAAACCACCAAGCAGCAGTGCCACAAAAGGTCAATACACAGGTTAACTCTGTGCCTTACACCACAGTGAAAGATCAACTCATTTTTAGCACTTGTATTATTTAGATATTTATGTTGTTATCATTCCACAAAATCTGTGTCATCTTATATTACCTGACGTGTTATTTTAATGCAGCCTCTTTGCAAGTATTTGAATACATTCCTGTCATTTATATTGTGTAGGGGCGCACAATGGGAAACGCCATAGACGGGCTAACGAATAGCACCTATGCAGCGGTCTTATAACCCTATAAGCAACATAGATATTTGAACACAAACAGTGGAGCAACACATGTAGATAGATAACACACTTCATAACGATACTCAAAAACATATATTCTTTATCCTCTGCAAAGAATGACTAATGTTGCTGTGGCGTACTGAGGACTGACAGCCTTTGTGTGTATAGTCGTATGTCTTTATTACACTGTCCCGAGGTGGCCAAGGCCCACACACCAGAAGGAGCAGCACAATGTCCAATGAATTGAAGCAAAACGTGGCAAATCATGTCATTAATGTATGTTTTTAATAAAGTACAATTACAGTGCTGTTTATCTAATTAAAAACGTGGTTTTCTTTGGTGAAAAACACAATCTACATCTACATTCCACTGTATGTCACATAGAATAACCTTTTTGTTCCATGCTGTTATAAAGCTTTGTATGACTCGAGTTATGCTTCGGTTGTTATTCATGTTGCGTAAATAAATGAGGAAACCACCGTCATTAAGGAGTAGCGTAAATGTACAGCATGGATCCAGCCATCTGGTTATTTTTCTTCCTTTTGCTTACAGTAGGAAGACATATAGAATGAAATCTTCCTAGGTTGGAATCGGTAACCCATCAAGTCAAATTTACAGCTTCAACCTCTCGCAGCCACCACACGACCACATCTGACGAGCCGTCTTTTCGGGCCGCGTTATACACGGCAGCCGGTAGCTGTGCATCCTCATTTGCATATCAACATGCTGTTCACACTCCAGTTGACACGTTGGCAACCCACCACTTATCCCATTACACAGATTGCAGCATTGTGTGCTGGTCTCCGCGTCTCCTGCTCTTAATGCACTGAGTGTTGGGGATTCGGCTCTACTTGACACAGCACACGTCTTAGTTTTATGCGTGTGTGTGTGTGTGTGTGTGTGTGTATATATATATATATATATATATATATATATATATATATATACACACACACACACAGTATACATATACAGGGGCAGTGTGCTGCTTAACTTTTTATTTTTTTTTGCCCCGCTCCCTCCCCCCCAGTACCGTGCATATCTACTTTTAGTAGCTGCCACTGTTCTGGGTGTTTGATTTGAGTTTAAAACTCTTCAGAACTTTTGGCCGCACTTTTTTTTTTTTTTTTTTGTTCTTCTCCTACGTCTCATCACATTCTCTCTATTTCGTACACGTAGCATTGAAGAGGATATCAATCCACAGGCGGTTACAAGAGAACTGTGCCTTCAAGCTACCTTTACCTTGCTCAACTTCCAAGGACAACGTGGTCAAATCCCATTTGTGTGATGTTTGCACTCCCACCGACTCACATCCCGCACTAAGGCCTTCAAAGTTAGTCTTTACAAGCAAGACGTCTGTGACATTTCTGTTAAGCCTCGTCGTCCAATGGCTGCGTCAACCAGCTTACGCCGAAAATGAAAACTCGCGGAACTTTTTATGTGAGCGAAATTCTCCACGGATCGGCACAGCGGCTGAACGCTGCGTGCCACGCTCGGGTTCATCTGATAAGATCTGTTCCCTCCGCGCATCTCTTTTTGATGCGTTCACTGTGTGTTGGTGCCGTACACAAAACATGAATATTCATGCGTGCGTCTCTATGTATCGCGATGAATTCCATTCCTGTCATCAAGCTATGCAAATCACATCCTTTACATCTCCGTACGCTCGCACATACCCCTTCTCCTTAATTAATAGCCTTGAGAAAATATTTTTTTCTTCTGAGGAAAATCACAAGGCAGAATTGTTGTGGATTTTAATTGGAAGTGATAACACTTATCTATTTTGAACGGGTGCCGTGATAGAACAAAACGTAACGCGCTGATTAAAACAACTGGACCATCGCACTTATTCACTCTGTTTTTCCAACTGTCTGTTTTGAGATCATTTTACACGAAGGATCAACAATTCTTTGTATAAGCTTTCACCACCAAGATGATAAATGTATTAAATTGTTAATCACACTTAGTTACTTTTATTAATTTCACCACTCAACTGAATGCTTTACGGATTCCAATGGACTCTTTAAGTAGTTAATTTAGTATTGACTTTGAAGCCACTGCAGTCAGTAGGGGGGTGGCAGAGAAACTCAAAATATGAGATTATTACGATATTTACAATAACGGTAGTATCGCTCCACTGGGACCAAAAATAAATAAATAAATGTTGCGACCGTAACTATGTTTGCGCCGCCGGAACCAATGTTTCACACGGACATTTATTGCAGACGGACGCAGTATTGGGCCACTGATAAACGTTGCAAAAAAGGACAGAGGAGCAGCTGTAAGTGATTTTTTAAGACACTAATTAGATGTGTAATGTACATATAACATGATGTATGAATGAGGTAAATGGCAGTTAGCGTTGTTTTTTTTTTAACCTAAAATGGTAATTGCTCGTGCGCTAATGCTAATCGCGAATGCTAACGGCTGATTTTGTTTTCTCGAATTCTCTCGAAGTTTATAGTATACACTCAATACCAGGATACGCAGTTTGAGGATAGAAGTCCAGCCCCTATAAATAAGAATAAAATGTATATTAGTAGTAAAAAAAATAAATACAAATCCAGTACTTGAGACGAAATATCTATAGGATAATCGATTCCAAAAAGATTTGTTCATGACAGCACTAATCACAATAGAGTGATAAGTGATATATTAGAAGAAAACATTGGACGTTAGATGTTATGTTTATGTCCTTACCGTTTACATTTGCAGTGCCTTTGTTGCAAGCGCGCATGCGCCGTTGTCGCTCCAGCTGGTTTAGGAGCGCTCACAACTTTTCCTTTTACGACTCAACATCGTCACGAAACGTATTCGGCCCATGACATTCCCGAGTCACTTTCTACCAACGACGAGCTACCTTTGGTTCCTCCCCCAAATACGAAGATCTTTGAACAATGAAGTGTGTCTCTCTTGCCATTGATAACCTCACCTCATCTTTGATGAGCAAAATCCTTGAAACAAAGGGGACGCAGATTCCCCTAAATGGCAATGATTGACTTTTTGTGATGCCAATGAAATACCAATTCATGTACCTTTTTTGATATTATTTTGATTTGAATTCAGGTCAAATGAGCCTCTATCGCGACTTAGACGGCGGCTTTGTTTCTGTGAATTGCAACGACTGCATCAGAATGATGACATCGTTTTAATAAGACAAAATACCTTGTCCTTTGAACACATTTTGTTTTAGAGCAATGATGATTTGACACAACTTCAAATTTTAAATCTGCCGAATATGTCTCAAGTGCAGAGAGAAAACTTAAATGTTAAAGTAATTTTCTCTTCACAAATAATCTCTTAATGCTACAGTAAAGTAAGCCTATTCGAACCCTACCTACGGAAGCCAATGAATTGCTTCATGTTCAAATTAAATGATTTGACTGTATATATTGAGTCAGTGCGCTTCAGTTGGCAAAAACAAGTGTTTTTGTTTTTTGTGTTTTTTGTTGTTGTTTTTTTTGCCACTAGCAAAATATGCAAAACTGACTAATAATAACTCCTTTTATAGAGGGTGCGGTCGACACTGTGTAAATGAATTAGCGCCACAATCACATTTGAGATGAAAAGCGCTTGCTGCCTACAATTTTAACAAACGCTCTTTCCCCCCCAACGCCCCCCCCCCCCCCACCCCTCTCAGAGCAGCTTACTTTAAATCAGGTGGGCACATTTTCCATGCATTTTTGATTCTGCTCCTTTCAGCTGATAATTAATATCCTGTATCCAATTTCTCTCGCGTATTAATCCCGTCCTAAGGTCTCTACAGAGAAATTGCACAGCACAACATAATAGGTTTTTAATAAAAAAAGCTTTTTACATACATTATGTTGTATTTGACAATGAGTCAAGCCGAAATGCTCGAGTGGCGTGAACATTGTAGAAGTACAAAGACGCCGTCCTCCACCTTACGCTGTCGTTAAGATGAAATAATACAGATAGCAGGAAGATGTGCTGAATTACAAGTCGCGCTTATTTCATCTCCTGGGCAAAGCAGGTGATGATTCTCCTCCTCTTCTTCTTCTTCATCTTCGCAGATGACAAGAAAAGATGAGGAGAGGCGTGGATACGCCAGGAGGAAGAGGATGAGAGCAAAGGGCAAGTTAAATGGAGGTGAGGATAAATGGGAACGCTGACATTCAGGTCAAGTGCTGATCTGGCATTCCTGTTTGAAAACGCATCCAAGAGAATCTGCTCCGAGGCAGCCTGACAGATTCTGCTCAGGTTCACACCAGGATACATCACATTGATGGTCATTTTTGTGTGTGTGCAGAAAACAAGTCACAATTTAATTCGGAAAGGTTTATTTTTTTTCTTTTTCTTCTTAGATCTAGATGAATGAATACATTCGTCAAGAGGTTGATGAAATTGCGGAATACAACATCCACACTATGAGGAGTAAAATCCCAAACCGGGGTGCACAGTTTGGACTGGTGTTTCAGATGAATTCATTTGCAATTTGTCTTTTTTACAGTGTTCAACAGCCAAATACCAAGAAGTAACTAGGAAGACCCTCGTTGTCCTCCATTGTTTTGGTTCTGACTGATGCGTTCAATGCAACTCGATTTTTGTAGGGTTCAAATCCCTGCCCCGCCTGTGTGGAGTTTGCATGTTGTCCCCTTACCTGCGTGGGTTTCCAGTTTCCTCCCAGATCCCAAAAACATGCGTGGTAGGTTGATTGAAGACTCTAAATTGCCCTTAGGTGTGAATGTGTGCGAATGATTGTTTGTTTATATGTGCCCTGCGATTGGCTGGCGACCAGTTCAGGGTGTACCCCGCCTCCCGGCCGAAGATAGCTGGGATAGGCTCCAGCACGCCCGCGACCCTCGTGAGGATAAAGCGGCCCAGAAAATGGATGGATGTTTTCCATTATTATTGTTTTGACCGATGCCATCAATGCAGCTTGTTTTTGTTGTTGTTGTTGTTTCTTCCGGAGTTTCTTAAACATTTCCTGTTCCCCTCCATTGCTATTGTTCTGACCGGTGCGTTCAGTTCAGCTCGGGTCTCGCAGTTTCTTGTCCCTCATTCTCTCCATTGTTACTATCCTGACTGATGTGTTCGCTGCTTCTCACTTTTCTCAGTTTCTCGTCCCTCGTACTCCCGCGTTATTATTGTGCTGACTGATGCATTGAGTGCGGCTCGGTTTTTGCAGTATCTTGTTTATTTGTGGTGCTTTTTTTGAAGGAGAAAACCATCCACCCGAAAATCGAGGCGAGTAGATTTGAGCTGAGACGGTTCAGTGCTGTGGCATTATTGTGATTGTTCAACCGTGAGAAAATCCAGAAGCTGTTTCAAGGGGTAAGAGACAAAGCAGGGGAATCTATGGAACTCTGAGCACACTGACTGGCTTGGAAGAAAAGTAAAAGAAATGCTAGCACACCATAATATTATACTCCACAGTCTCCATTTTGCTGCAGTGATCCTTCTTTTTGCTGCCCTCAGTCTCCACTTTCTCGTGTTCAAAAGCCACATGCCGAGAAGTCAAAAGAGAAGACCCTTATTGTTGTTTGTTGGCGCATCTTGTTCATGGTTTTCGCAGTTTAATGTTATATTTTTCTGACGTGGAAAAATGATGTCTGAGCGTTGTACAACGGAAATGCAAATGGCCATGATTCCCCCACTCGTATATTGAGAAACTAGAATATGTCCTTTGGAATACATCGTGGTGGTCTGAAAGCTTGCATTTGTAGTTTTCGGTTGGTGCGAGGATTCCGGATGAAGGCAGTGTGCCATTGACAGCCCGCACCGCCAAGCTCAGTACATCGTTGTCATTCCTTACATCTTTTGACATTTTCAATTACGTCTTTCACACATCGATAGGCACTTATTCCCCTCCCCCCCCCCCCAACACTCTCTACCTCCTCCCCCCACTTCCATTTATTTTTTTAAGTGCCCCACTCCCGCCTTGCTTTGTGCATTGGCCCTTTTCATATGTGGGGGTCAGATAGCCCAGAGATCCTATTAACCCCCCCCTCCCCCTCCCACCCAAGATGGAGCAAGAGAGGGGACATCGGAGGGAAGGAAAGGCCAGCCGAGGAGCGAGGCGGACGCTATCGGATCTGTCAGGGATTCCTGCTCAATTTACTCGTCGCACTCCATAAGAGGAGGTGCCAACAGACTGTGGGGAGGCTCAAATCTTCCAGAGGCAAGATGATAATAACAGTGAAGAGAGTTATAATTGGAACTAATGGTTGGTGTGCCGCTGAGATCCTATTATCCATCCATCCATCCATTCATCCATTCATTCATTCATTCATTCTCTAGATAAACAACTATTCACACTCACTTTCGCACCCAAGGACAATTTAGAGCGGCTACCTTCAAATAGTGGACCGCAGTCCGGGTCAGAACCAGGTCAAGGCCCCAATGCGGACCCATGGTCAATTGTTGTGAAATGACGATAAAGCAAGTGTATCGTCACATCGCTGTGGGTTCCCCTCGATCTGGCGGCCGTGACGCAATGCACAGTTTTAATGACCTCAGCATAATCACCACCGTTACGAATCAGCCACTCGGCCCTCGAAAGCACTTCATCATCCTCGTCAGAATGTCGCGTGGACCCTGAATCACACCTCTCCTGCTTCACAAAGTCAGCCAAACACGCCGCCGAATCACCCGGCGACAAAGCTTTGTTTTGCGATCGCGTCGGCGTGGCGGCGGACGGCCGCCCCCACCGCGCTGGCATCCCCGGATCGCGTCGTCAATTTCGACGGCGTGGCGGTCAAGGAGGCGCGAGGCCAAATTTCTCTTTTTATTCTAGGAGGATCTTGAAAGCCTCTCTTGTCCGCACTTTCTCTTGTTAACTCTCACCCCTGACCCTTTAGCAGGGGGTCCCTCCTTTGGCGAAGAACAGCGAGCGGTCAGCGGCGAATAGCCAAACAAGAGATATGACGGGGGAGTAGTTGTGTTCAAGGGCTGATTAATGAGCTTCTAATTTAATCAGCGATTCCCATCTCGCCAAGTCCCCTGCTCCTGGCTCTGTAGCAGCTTATTATTTTTTAACAAGTCTGTGATCTCCCCTTTTTTTTCTTGGCAACTCTCGCCAACTTTGTCTTTTCCAGCTTCACAGCCAGCGCTTATCTGTGTCAGCGGCGGGAGCAGAAAGTTGATGATTAATGAAGATTTGATCTAATCTCGCGCCACCTAAACAAAACGGGCCTCTATAAATAGAATTGCTCAGGACAGCGGAAACGCTATGAGGAAACAAGTTACAGTGATAAATTCAGGAAATATTTGTGTTTTAAGATCAGAGGAGAGAAGAGAACAGTGCAGTTGCGGTGGATTCAGTGCCCTGAGAATGAAAATGACGTGGGTGAATGAGAATATTCACAGGCGTCAGAGGGGAGATGCAAAAATGAGAAGAAAACACGGGCAAGCATTTAGCTCACATACTGTACGTAGTCGCGTACACATCTGAGCCAGTACGTTACTAAAAGGTACAAAGAGGTCCTGGGAATTATGTTTCTGCGACGTAAACTGAATTTGTGGCTACAGTATCTCACAAAACCACCTTATGGGTCACACCTTCTGTCTGTGATTGGTTGATTTTCCTCGGGCACAGTGGTTTCTTAAAAATCAAATTAGAAGTCCAAGATGGGCCTCGTGAGGTATGATATATATATATATATATATTTTTTTTTTTTTTTAAAGCCACTCTGAACGTTTCAGTCCCACTTTTGCTTGCATCAAAAATGTTGAAGAAATTAATTGACTTTTGCAAACCAATGTCAGGTTTAAAAAAGAAAAAAAAGAGAGAGATGGCACTTGAAAGGCATTTAGTCGGAATGGAGATGAGAGGAGCTCTTTAATTCCGCTCTGATTGCTAAGCGGCTCCGTCCATTATCTTTACACGCCGAGTAGCTGAACACCATAAAGGTAAAATGTGACTCATCCATCCCGGCTGGTTATCACTTTCGACGAGCTGCGCCCCCTCCGGCCCCTCCGGCCCACCCGCCATCCATCTCTATACAGATTGACACCGTGTCTACTTAACATAGCACCTTTAGATTGTTCACACGCAGGATCTCTTTCGATATTCTTTTCAAAATCTCAGCGATCCACGAGGCATCTACGTGCATCTCTATGTGTGTTTTTGTGCATCCATTTCTTTCTACACACTCCGTCTCTTTGTCAGGTCATTTCTCCTGTGTTATTCTCTCAATCTGAGACAAGAGGAGGAGTATGGAGGTCCTTTCTGCTATATCCCCTGCCCGACTCGAAGAGGTATTGCCTCTCTTATTGCTGCTGAAGAGCCCCATCAGTGCCGGGCGCGCTGATTTATGTCTCTGATCCCCTTCCACCTCCAGCTCCTTTCCATCAGTCGATCCAATTTTTCCGCCATTGTTCAGCTTCTGGCGTTATCGGCACAGCGCAGGCCTGTCAGCGGGACTTGCCCTCTCATGCAATCACACCGCGAACACGGCGGCGGGAGCTGGGGGAGAAGCGAGGGCAGATAAGGGAACGAGATGGAAGAGGTGGGAGAGGAGGTGCTAGGATGAAGGGAATGTAAAAGGTAAGGAGGGAGGCAGCACGTCGCAGGGACATCAAAGCTTTGGTTTTATTGCTTCGGGAAAGGCCAGCGTGGATAAAGATTGACGTTTGCGGGGTCGACAGTAATGGTGATGGGAGGAGATGCTATTTGCTTACATGGGATTTTCACTTACTGTGCGTCCATTACCATCTAGCTTTTATTGCTTCAGAATGGCCAGCTGTTTACTGGGCGATTCAAGGCGGCGTTTGTCGGGATCCAGCTTGCCCGTGAAGCTCCTCGTCGTCTCTTCTATTGCCTTGAAGGATGGCTGGATCAAGCGTAATAGCCAAAATTTCTCCTGGAAATAAATAACTTGTCAAGTGAATTGCTTGAAAGGTTACCGTGCTGTGCAAAACCAGACATTTTAACATCATACAATGTTAACTAGTAGGTTGACACAGTTAGTAGCATTACGCTGAAAAAAAGAAATAAAAACGCTGATTTTGGTGAGAAGCTTTATAAAGGTGCACACTATTTTCTATACACACCCCGAATCAAAATCTTCCATGAGCCAGAAAGTATAAATCGACATAGAGACACAAATATGCCACTCTTATTTTCACTTTTGTTATCAGTTCAATTTTGTCATCGGTCTGCATCGTAGTTATTGTATATGGTCTATAGCAACTGTCAAACAACAAATCAAATGTTGAGTACGTAGGGTAGTTTGTTGGTGGCGGTGTGCTGGAACATGACTTACTGAATTTAAAAATGGAGCTTAAACCATTAGTGCAGTTTGTTACTGAAGTCTCATGAGAACATGTTGCAGAGGTTTACTGCACTCAGTGCATTGTTACACAGATCGAGCCTGCGGGTGAAGCATTTGTTGAAGACTCTTCCTCGTCACTTTTATTGCCTCGGAGAAAGGTTGGACGAGGCGGGCGCGTGCCGGCGCTCTCGGTTCAACGCACGTGGGCAGACGTTTATCGCGCACACGCGACAGTCATTAAGTGCTCTGCAGCCGATGCTTGAAAGGCTGCCCGCGCAAAGGGCAGAGAGAGGGCCACGCCAGCAGAATGCCAATGTGAGAGGATGACGTCAAGGGATTCAGGATCCATGCTCGCTTCGCTTGATGCGGAGCACAAAACGGTTCTTTACGAGCGTCAACTTGAACCTGCTTTGCCGAACTTTGGAGATTATTTAGATCGCAAACACCATCGGGTAACATTTTGGTGAGAGATATACAGTGGAACCTCCAAAGTCAATCTAAATTTGTTCCATGACCCTGGTTCATCTCTGAATTGTGCAGATTAAGACAGAAATCCAATTGGGATCAATTATTTTGGGAATCATTTCTTACATAGTCCAAACTGTCATGATTGTGAAACCTTTAACCGTACTGGCAATGTTTTTAGTATCTATCAAGCAATATAGCCAGATGACCATTAGATTATTGATGCATTAAAAATAGCAAAACACTCTAATTTAAGCACTGTCAACTTTAATTAGGAATGAGGAGGTTTGTATAAATCACTCAAACCTTTAAACATAACAAAGACTTAAAATATTTCCAACATACATTTAATCAAGCGGGTCCCAAGCGGGCGAGAAGGTAACATACAGTAGCAGTCTACATCGTCATTCAGTGCTTCTTCTTGTCAAACACCAAAAAGAAAAGGATTCAAATTCACCACAACAGTCACAGGAGAGCCAAATCAAAGTCCTCCATTCACAAAAAGAGTTGCTCACGTCTAATCGAGCAACTGATAAGTGTACAAAAATAGGAAGTCGTAACCTCCCAAGCTGAACCCAAAGTCAGCTGGGATAGACTCCAGCTCACCCGTGAGTCATGACCCAGACTGTGAACAAGCACTATAGAATATGTTTTTGATCGTTAATAATGCAAAGACTGACTTGCAATATGCTGTCATATATTCCAAATTAAAGTAAAAA